>NW_011889258.1:399620-400049 GCF_000151845.1 Pteropus vampyrus
TATATATATATATACACACACACATGCTTGTATATGTATAGAATATTTGTGTAACCATAAATAATAAGCTAAATACAGTGTTTACTTTTGAAGGAGGGAAACTGGGTAACACATATCTCAGTCTGCATTGTGTTCTAGCACTAAGTGTATATATTCTAATCTGCAAAATTAGATTTTTAATTCTTTAAAAGCAATGACTTGTTTTATTCATTACCAAATCTACCCAAGCATAGCTTAGTGCAAAGTCTTGCAATTAAAAAATAATCAATATTAGCTAATTTGAAACTGATCTAAATTGAAATAAATAAAGAGAAAGTAATGACAGAGGAGAAAGCAAAGAACACCAAAAGTATATTTGAAGGCACCCAAAAAGACTCTACAGAGAACATATCACTTTCCTTTCAATGTTAATATAATAATATAATATAA
>NW_011889258.1:400349-415173 GCF_000151845.1 Pteropus vampyrus
TAATCCCAGCATGAAATACTATATAGCTCTACTTATAGGTATTTAGTCACAACACTTTGATTAAATTTTTTAACAATGCCTTGAGGTTACCTATGAAACATGATTTGAGACGAGGGTTCTCAGGTATGGTCTGTAGATCCCTGGGGGCCCTGAGACTCTTTTAGTTGTCTCTCAAGATCAAAGCTATTTTACAATAATTCTAAGATATAATTTCCTTTGCACTCTATTGACATTTGTACTAATGGTATAAGAACCATGGAGGATAAAACTTCTTGTACCTTAATACATATCAAGGCAGTTTTACCAAACTATACTAATATTCTTCACTATATATATATGGGTAATGAAAATCTGTTTTGCTTAAGGATATCCTTGATGAAGTAGTAGAATTATTAATTTTCTTAAATCTTTATCTTTGAGTACATACCTTTTTAATGTTCTGTGTGAAAAAATGGAAGTACTTCCACTGTGCACCAAAGGATAATGGTTGTCTCACAGAAAAACATCTGTAAAATTACTTAAGCTTTGTGCTGAACTAGACAGTTTTTTATGGAATACCAGTTTTACTTAAAAGAAGGACTGAAAGAAAATTGTGGTTATTCCAATTTAGTTTTTGGCAGACATTTCTTGGAAAGGATTGAAATTAACTTGTCACTTTAAGAAAAAACAACTGACAAGTATTTGTTGCGAATATTAAAATTTGAGTTTTTTAGTAAAATTTAGAATTCTAGACAACTTGCACACATGAGCATATGCTTGATAGCTTCCTATTACAGATTTTTCTAATGAAACCAGTAGTCATAGTAACAGATGTGATACGTTTTTGATTTTGTATAGTGAATTGTATCAATAGTTATATAACTCAATGAACCAATATTTTCCAAAAGACCAATATATTTTGTTACAAATAATGCATGGCTAAGAGATACATACAAAGTACAAGATCAATCAATGAATTTTAATGAAATAGAATCTGAAAAGTTCCTTTATATACTTTCAGAATCCACATTGCAATTACCCTGTAAAGAGCTACTACTTGCTAGTTTTAGGGTTGTATCAAAGAATATGTACACTTATACAAAAAAAAAAGTTATTAAAATGCTCCTCCCTTTTTCATCTACATTCCCATGTGAGGCCAGATATTTTTCTCCTATATTACAAGTAAAGCAATACATCACAACATATTGAATGAAAAAACAGATATGAGAATCCAGGTATCTTCTATTAAGCCAAACATTAAAGAGGTTTGCAAAAATGTAAAACAATGTCACTCTTCTCACTTTTTTGGTAAGTTAGTTATATCTTATAAAATATGTTATTTATATTAACATTAAAGGATTTATTATTATTTTAAACAGATTAATAAATATTCTTAAAATATCAGTTTTAAATGCCAAATGTAATAAATATTGGTGGATAAAAGCCATATAAATTAAAGCTCTTAGGACCCTAAATAATTTTTGAGAGTGTAAAGGGGTCTGAAACCAAAAAGTTTGAAAACTGCTACTGATTTGAATAAGTTTTGCTGCTTGTCAGTGCCTGAAGTTCCAGACACTTGAAATCTATTTTCTTGTGTTTGCGGTGCTCAGTTCCTAAAAAGCCTTCCTGTAAGAATCTACCCAGACCACATTCCTTTGTGACAACGGAAACCCAGAGGGACTGGAAAAGCACTATATCTTTGGAGCAAAAACTGAACAAAAAGACTAGCAAAGGAAGACTAGGCACAAATATACTTTCCTCTTATTCTTCCATTTTCTCAATGATCAGTCCTCGTGACATGTATGAAGCTTGTAAACCTCATAGCAAGGAGTCCAAAATAAGAAACCAAGGCAAGATACACCTTTTCCTTATTACTTGTCATCTTGTTTATTGTTCATGGATCACCAAGAATTTGGGGGAATCCCATCATTCATGTTAATTCACAACATGTACACTGAACCAGCTAGTTTTTTATCTGAAGGAAACCCCTTCTTATGGAAATTATCTAAAATCCATTTCTTTGGAAATTCATATCCTGTGAGACTAATCGCTTCCCTTTTCAGGACTTTAGTTTCTTCACAGAGGTTCTTAAGAAGTTTCCCTGTACTGATACCTGTCTTCAAAATAAACCTCCAGGTTTCAGAAAAAATGAACCCCTCTTCCAGTTGCAAAGTATTGTTTTCATTGAAGAAAGATACTTTTTGTGTATGACTTAAAAGAAGTTTTAATGAAAAATATACAAAAATTAACCCCCTAAAGACTGATTTATTCCTATCCATGAAGACTCATTTCCTCTTTCATCTTTCTGATTACAGTTTTAAGTGCTCTTTTGAGAAAAATAATTCTTTTGAAATTACCCTCTATTTTCACTCTTACTGTCACTGCTCTAATCCATGCTCTTGTTACCTTAAATTTAAATTAATTGTATATCCTCCATTAAGACTTTCCACTTCCTGTTTTGCTCTCTTTCTAATCCATTCTGTACATCTTTGTCTTAACAATTTTTCAGAGAGTGGTATAAAAAACGGTTAGGCTCCAGAGACAGAAAGACTTGAGTCTGAATCTTGCCTTTCCCACTTACTTGTTGTATGATCTTAGGGAAGCCAATTAACCTCTCTGTGCTGCCATTCACACATGGATAAGATAGGAGATAATATTAGTATCTACTCCATAGGATTGTTCTGAGAATTAAATGAGATGATGCGTGTAAATTGCCTAGAATAATGAGCAGTACATAGAGAGTACTAAATAAATAAGAGTTTTTATCTTCTCTCAGCTATGTTTAAAATCCTTTGAAGCCTTCCTGTATTCTGTGGTTTCTGTACTCAGATCTTCTTTATATGGTTCCACCCTCAAAGCTTCTTTCCGCATTCCCTAACATGCCCTATGCTTTAGTTAAAACTTCGTCCTCATTATCACATGAATAGTACATGTTTATTCTTTATTCATATCCTTGGCAATATATATTCCTTCTCTCCTTTTTAAGCTGGTATTTCCCAAATTTCAGATATTCAAATGATCTTACATAGTTTTTGCTATGTCTGCTTACCCTCTATACTTTGTGTGTGTGTGTTTGTTAAATCACGATTTTTAAAGCTTAGTAACCTACTTTAGCCTCATCTTAAGTAATATTATCCATAAAATCATAGATTTGAAGTACTAATTATATTATATTTTAAAACCTTAAAACAAATATATAACTTGAAGTTGTTTAAAAGGTTATTCTTTGTGCCATCAAAAATTACCTTGTATACCTCAAATGGGACATGTCCCACCTATTGGGAATACTGCTTAAACCAAACTTGTCTATTGAGCAAAGACTAGCCAATCTTCCCAAATATGTTCAACCTATAGTGAATTCATCTTAACTTTCACATAACTTAATAAAAAATCACATATTATTCTACATTTTCTAATTATTTTATGAGTGATCAACTTGTCACTTAAAGTTAACTCTTAGAGGATAGGGAACATATACTTCTGAATCCCACCCTTCTAACTCAGCATCCAACAGAATTGCTCATTGTTGTAGCTCCTTAATTACTTTTAAAATGATTAATTTCAAAAAAGTGCAGGAATAGTCTGTAGATATAGAATCAAATATGGAAAACTTCTGAAGACAGATTATCTAAAGCAATTAATATTCACTAGTTCTAACACAAAAGGAACTGAAGTCACAATTCACTCTTTCCTTTTTTTCCCTTTTTTGTTCCACTATTGTTTCAGAAAGGGTTGAAGATGGTTCGAAAGAATGCATACTATAACAAGATAATATAAATGAATAACGAGGTAGAAAATAATAAACAAAAAATAGGCAAGAACATAAGAATAGAGCCATGAAAGACAATAATCAGAAAAAGCACACCATAAAAAGATGTCCAAAGTTGCTACCAAGAGACTATAAATAAGTTCCCATTTTTTCAGTAGACCAAATGAAAAGATATATGTGACACCATTATTGGTATCCATAAGAATCAAATCAAATCAATTGCTTAGGAAAAGTCTAGTTCTTCCTAACACCTTATAAGATCAGGCAGTACTCTTGGGTTCTTCTAGAAAACACAGTATAGTGAATAAAACACAGTATTATTCATTAATAATAACCTCAACAACAGCTATCACACCTAATCTGCTGTTACTGTTAGAGAAGACCTAAAAGCCTTTGAAGCACCGACTCAAACTTTCCCCAGCTTATGGAAGATATGATGCACCAGTTAAAGTAAACTAGTCTCTAAACATAGAGAGAAAATAAGAGTTCAGAACTGTGGGCAAAATGGAACAGCTGTACTATTTTTTGTACTATCTTATGACTGAATATTTATTACTTGGTTTGAGGTGATAATGATTCCTAGGTCATCAGTCATGCTCAATATTTAGTAGATTCTCTCCTAAAAGTCAATTGGAGATGATAATTAAGTTATTAACTTTTTTGGTTTGTTCACAGCTTTTCTCCTTTTAATTAACGCTCAAAAATTTTACCTGAGTTGAAATTGTCTTTGCATAAATTGGGTCACTCACTTCTAAGCTACTTTTGCTTCCCTTTTTAGGGCCAATGAAAGCAGAGGTACTTGCATGCAAAAGAGAAATGAAGTAAGCTGGCAAGCTTTCCTTTTAGCAATGTTAACATGTCGTCTGTGAAATGAAGGTGGGAAGCAGTGACAATAGTTAATTGTCAGGAAAAGTTTCCTTTTCTCTTTCTGTCCCAGAGTTTGGCTTTAAAACTCAACAGGTTTGGAACTTTCTTTGTCCAGAGTAAGATCATATCCTAGGAAAACTGAGTCATGCTGCCCAAACGTATAAGGGATGGATTTGTACTAGAAAGCCAATAATTTATTGTAAGGAACAGAACTGTCAAATTGACTAAAATGTATGTCGGCCTGTCAGCATATTTTCCTTTCAGTAGGGTTGCCAAATCAGAATACTAGATTAACAACAGTTTGGAGCTAGATAAATATATGAAATCAGAATTAAGAAGGTGATTGCAAGTTCAAGCATATTTTATTTGATATACCTAAGCTAGGATGGGTAACCTATCCTTTTGCCAGTCCACACAAGTCATGGCCTTTTCATAAATCAGTTCAAGCTCTTAGTTTCTAATACTGAAAGTATTCTTTTCCTGATGTCCTTGAAATTTTAATAGACATTTCTGAGTGTTGGACATGGCCCCATCTAGTTCTGGTTTTAGAAACAGAGCTTGTTGTAAATCCAGGTTTCCTTACTACAAAATATTGTCATTTCCTTCTTTTTTCAGTCTTATCCATAAATTCAAATGCTACTGTTTCACCTAACCCACAGTACTTTATTTTTCTCCTTTGCTATGGCTATTACCCAGAAAGCTCTTTGCAGCTATAGACCATAATGTCTGAATATGGTTCCCTTACATGCCCACAGAGGTTTCTGCTACTTTGCAAGACTTGTTTCTCAGAACTACTCTCAGACTTGGCTGACACTATAGTCCCTAAGAGTATGGTCTTTCTTAATTTGTATACGTAAAAATACCCATAGACATTATGCATAAAAACCAAAATCTTAGTAATCTGTAGGGAGATTCTGTAATAAACAAAGTTTATTCATGCATTATTTGAACATTAATTTTTTATTCTTTCCCTCACTTATGCATTCAACAAACATTTATAAAAAGACTTTGTGCTGGACTGATTGAAAATGCAGAGATGAGTAAGACATGATCTTTGCCCTCAAGCAGTTTTCGGTATACTAAGGGGATAAGAAATATACAGAAATAACTAAACTATACATTAAATTATGAGCCTTGAGATGAGAGTTTGAGGAAAATGCATTCCAGAAGGAGGGAACAGCTTAATCAAAGATAGTCCTACTGTTGTTAGTTCTGACTTGTATTCTTGAGGATTTTTTACCCTTTGCCCCTCAGGCTAGAAAGAATTCCAGCTTTCTTGTTCTTGGGTAAACTACTTAAGGTTTTGCCTCAAAATTTCATCTTGCCATGGAGAATGCTGGAATTCAGTAAAACAGATAGGCATGTGGGATGTGTTGGAAGGATATAAGGTGAGCAACTGTGAGGAAGGCTAATATATAGTCATTGATTTTGCATAGCTTTTGGCTCCATGCTATTTGAAGCTGCACCAATGAATTAAAAATAAAATAAACCTTGAGTAGCGTCATCTGCTCAAGGGACTTACCTTCGGTCTGTGCAAATAACGTTTCTGTGGTGAGACACCAAATGCACTCAACTTCCTCTTTCAACAACAAATTTGTCAGTTATCAGCAGGATCCATACCACTCAGATTAAGCTTTTTCACCCCCAGGTCCCTGCAAAGAAACAAGAGTGCTAATCCATCAAGGCTCCAGGGTAAGTTACAGCCTAGTATCTGGGAATTGGTGGTTTCATGTGGGACAATTTGTGGGGGCATGAAGATCTAGGACAGTGGCAGATGTGAGACCAGTGTCAAAATTGAAAATGGTCTCTGGTTTCTCATTTCAGACTTCTTACAGCAGAAGCAATGGTGATATCCATTGAGTCTGACTAGATTACAAAGTTAGGGTTAATGCTATCAGTCCCCACCATGACACAGGAGCATGGAGTCTGTGATGCATCTCACACTTTGCTGAGGGCTCTTTGTTTCTTCATCAACCAGGGAGGATGGCACGAAATGGTAAGAAAACAGTGTATTCAGTGATACTCAATGAGACAACTTGACATATTCAGCCAGAAAAAGAGGATTTGAATTTTTGCTCTATATTGTCTTTCTAGTTGCATAATGAAGAAAATGTTTTATGTATAAGCTCCTCCCTTTGTATGTTTAGCTTTCATAGTTACAGTAATAGATAGTAAGTTCTATCAAGAGAAAAGAAAAGAATGTCAGATCATATATTTTGGAGCTGAAAGAGCTCTTAGAGATCCAAATCCCTCACAATGCAGATGGAAAAACTGAGAGCCAGTGAAGACATTTAGGATAGATCACTCAGCTAGTTAATGGTAGAGCTGGAACTAGAATCTGTGTCTTCTAAATCATGTTCTCTTTCCCATACAGCAGCCCATATCTTCCAGAGAATACTGTAAATGCATTAATAACTATGTTGAATTTTAGGTCAGGGAAGGAGAAAATATCCCAGATGGTAAGCTCTGGTAAAATGATTTCAGAGTCTGTTCAGAGTTATTTCTTTTATTGTGGTTTTTGTGAGGAGTATTCTCAGTCCCAAGGATCCTGCAAGTGGGGATATTTTTATTTTTATTGGTCAAATGGATCTGGAGGGTTATGATCATTTCTATTAATTGAAGAGTTTATCTCTTAGCAATTGTGACACAGTAAAATTATTTGCTGCTGAAAATAAGTGATATGCTGGTATACTAAGGCAAGACATGGCCTGAGTTATACAAATAATTAGGTCTTGCATTCAGGGTAATTGTTTTTGCAATGTTTCCTGTTGAAGACAGGTCCTTCTTTGGTCAAAAGCAGATCATATGGGGGCTTAACTGAGAAAGTTATGGAGTTCAAGTTGTATACTCTGCTCAAATCCTAACAGTGGTGGAACATAAGATATCGAATGAGTAACCATACTTCTGGGTAGTTTTGAGTGGTTCTTCATAACCAGTTGTGTCTGAAGTAGGTCAATTGGTATCCTAAGAGGCAGGGAAGTATATAAGCCTCTGTCAAAGTTTAGCAAAGAGGACAGAGCTGTCTGTTGTGAAACCACCCTTTTTAAGTGTTCTAACAATCAAGGCAATGACTGGCAGGTAGTTTATGCTTTATTTAAAATCATTTGGTCAAAATCCAAGTCAGGAATTTTGCAGGGAAGTTTTAATCTAGTTTGATTCACATGCATCACAGAGAGAGTGATGAAGCAGATTAATCAATACACAGAGAGTCAAGCTCAAGTGCTGTCAATGACTCACTTTGTAACCTTAAGCAAGTTGCTTTATTTCTTCGGCTCTCAATATTCTAACCTATAATAGGGGGAAGGCTTGGACTAAATGGTCTTTAATTTCTTTCCTATCAATACAATGATTTGACTCTAGGCTCCTATGTAACTGAGAAGAGTTATATATCATGAAATGGTAAATAATTGGGCTATAGTAGGGAAATTTGACTACAGGAGACCTGAAAATATAGTCTATATCTCAAAGGGCCATTGTATATTTTTTTTCAGAATAATGTTATTATGAGAGATTCAATTTTTAGACCACAGGCAAGTGTTTTGCAAGTAACTTCCCTTTTCAAAAAATGATAAAACACAAACAACAAACAAGGGAAAAAATTCTGAATTCTGATTTCTATTATGACAGTGTCCTTCAGTCAGTATTTCTCAATCTTTTAAAACCATAATTTCCTTTGAAAAATATATAAAAAAAAAAAAACCTCACTACAAGATTATTGTGAACTTGCCTCCCTAGAAACAGACCTTGGACTCCTAGAAAAGCCTACCCCATTACATTAACATTTTTAAAGTTTTCTGTGCTCAACAGCCAAAAATAATTTTGTAGATATATTCTTTCACCAGTTTGTACTATGGGGAGAATAATTTTGAATTACAAATATATTTACCACAATAAAGATTTTTTTTCCAAGCAACACATCTTTTCAACCCTTCTACTTTAAGAAATATTGTTTAGTCTTACTGGCCATTCCTCACAACTATTTTCTAAACCTAGAAAAGTACAAATTCAACCAAAGGCCCATGAATATTACTCTTTGTAAAAGTAAAGGGAGAGTGAACTAACATTTATTTAATGTCTACTGTGTACTAGGCATGAAAATAGGTATGTTCATGTACATTTTCCATTTAACATTCACAACAATCTATGCTGCAGGCACTGTGATCCTAATTTTATAAATGACAAAACTGAAGCCCAGAGATATGAAGTGGGTTGTTTCAAGCTAGACAGCTGATAACTAAGTCAAGATATGGCCCTATGTTTGCCTAAAGAATGTTATTCTTCTCACTCTCAAAATGCTGCCCCAACTGCAAAAATGGCATCTAATTAGACTTCTTTTTTAAATGATTAAAAATCTAATAAAGATGCATGTATGTAAGTTCAATTCAAACTTGGAGATATTAGTTTGTGAATAGTATAATTACTTTAACTCATTTTAAGGTTAAAAATATTTTTCACTTTTAATTTATAGGAAAAAATTTGTAGACTTGTAGAATATATCCAAATCTTTGTAAGTTATTTAGAATTGATTTTAATCAATTCAGGAAATAGCATAGTTCCAAATTTCAGTTGTTCCTCTTTGGCTATGGTTGTGAGTGATTGAATGAAGGACACCATGTTCATGGTGATCAAACTGGTTTGGGTAATTCACATAAGATTTTTGTAGTTCAAAGAACAAGGTAAAGGTAAGATAAGACAAAGCAAGCTAGGTTCCCAAATGGCCTGTCACAGTTTTCCTCTAGGGAGTGGGAGGGGCCACCACCAGCAATTTACCTATTTCATTTTCCCTAATCCCAAAATGACAAGCCCACATACCAGCACTATCATCAAAGAACATAGGAGAAGCAAATTTGATAAATGTGTTCATTTAGTAGTATTAATGACTTAATGATGAAGGGTGAAAATATGGGGGGGAAAATAAGAGAGTGAAGCTTTGTAGAGTTGTATTAGAAAAAGAGCAGTCATCTTGAGGCCTAGGTTATACCCTCCTCACTCTGTTACTTGCTAACCTTATGTCTTCAGGTAGATTAAATCACTTCTTTGAGCCTCAGGTTCCTGATTTGTAAAACTGAGATGTTATCTTTACAATATATGCCTTTGATGATGGTTAATAGCAATTATAGATGTAATAATGCTTTGTAAAGTAAATCAGCACTGGGTTGAGATGGTGGTGGTTGCTTTAATGATGGTAGTGTTAGTGCTGGTGGTATGTGGAGCAGGGGTTGAAAGGAGGCATGTCGATAAAGTCAAGAAAGTTAGAGCTGGAAAGACATTAAAGCTTATCCAGTTCAAATTATCTTATTTTAATAATGAGGAAAATTAAATCTACAGAGTGGAACAGGCTTAGCAGAGCAACATGAAGATTTGAGTAGTTACTAGAATTAGTATTAGTATTGGAATAGTTAATATGTACTTGACTAGTTAATAGTTAATAGTAAAATTAGTATTTTAATAATTGAGAGTCATATTAGTATTTGAAAAATTACTAGAATCCAAGTGTCTTAACTCTAAATCCAGTACTCTTTTCAATATAATTGACTGCTTCTGAGTAGTTTCCATTCTACAAAATATTGCCACATTCAGCTCACTACTGTAACAAAAATTTTTTTCTAGTACTCTATACACAGATGTATTATGGTCTAGGTTCACAGATAAAACTCCGTAAAGAACTCTGGTTTTTATACAACCCCACCCTGACACCTGGTGGACAGCCATTTGTCATATATTCAGAGTTATAAAAGTGCTAGAACTACAACCAAGAATATAGC
The DNA here is from genome assembly GCF_000151845.1 of Pteropus vampyrus. NCBI lineage: Eukaryota > Metazoa > Chordata > Mammalia > Chiroptera > Pteropodidae > Pteropus > Pteropus vampyrus. The sequence goes on from NW_011889258.1 coordinate 410,730, forward strand.
TTATTCATCATTGAAGAACATTCTTATCTATAGACGTCCCACTTTAAAATATCCATCCATGCAATAAATTGTTTGGAGGAAAATAATTTTAGCTTTCTATACTCATGAAGAGCCCTATCACAATTGAAATCATAATAGCTGTCACTTTTAGAAAGAAACTTAATTCTGTTGAGCTTCTAATTTCTTATCTGTAAAGGAGTATAATAACAATTAACTCAGAACTCGGACAAGGATTAGAGGTAAGATATGAATAACCTTTAGCTAGTGACTGACAGAAAGCATGTGGAAACTTCTTGGACTTAGTATTTCAGAGACTTAGGAATCTGGCACAAATTCTGATGTTACAACAATGTAAGCTCACTTTGGTTGTACCTTTGTGAAACCACAGTATGGAGCTAGTTGGTTGAAAAGAAAAGCTGCCTTTGGGTGGATGTTATTGGTACCTACTTTCTTGAACTCAGCTTCGTTTAAGCATATTTAAACACCTGACATATTTTTTGTGTTCTGAGACAAAATTCAGTTATTTTATAAAGTAGTGTTTAATGACCAAATTACCATTTAAGTTTTGAGGATTCCTGTTGGATTTTAAATAAAAAGCTGAGTTTATAGGCTTTAAAGCTCTTAGACGTACAGATTTATTAGACTCTAACTTTATTATCCTATGAGTCTCTTCTCCATACGCTTACCTTTATAAGTCATGTATCAATTGAGCTTCTACTGCATGACTAACTCTCTGCAAAGAAAAGAGTATAAAAGTATAAGATAGACTTCCTTCAGAGATTCTCATTGTATATCCTATAAGTCCACTAAGAGTACAAAAAAGAAGGACAAAATTAGAATAGGGTTGCCCAGTGCAAGGAAAAGATGAGGACTGAGATGGGATCTTGAAAGATGAGCAAAATATTGACCTCTGAGATGGGATCCAGGGAGAAAGAAGTTTGATGGAGTTTCAGTTATAAAGTTATACCAATCTTCATTATCAGGAACATCCGTAGAGCCACACATTAAAAATAAATCTTATTAGCTTAAAAATAGTTGCTGATATTATGCTCTGATTATTAGCTTAGAACTCTGTGCTGGTCATTCCCTTTAGATTTTAGCTCCTGTCACTGGACCCTCCTTTCAAAATAAGAGGTATCTTTCTTCATGGTCATGGTATTTGGTGTAAGCTGTGTGTACCCTGGAAAGTACTGTACATTGGAGAAACCAAGAGGAATTTACTTCTATAAGAATGGTATTGGAGGCACTGGGAATTCTGCTCTCATCTCTCTCTCTGGTTGGTCCACAAACACAGTGCTAGGGTCTGAAGTATATGCTGAAGATATGGCATTTTCACGGGTTATAATTTTGCCTGGCCTGTATTATCTTTGTGGTCCTGGTTAGGTGAGCTGGTAATGCAGCATTAATGAGGTTAAGTCCTTGGGGTTAATCTCTATATGGACAAGTTAACATCAATTGTCTTAATAATATTATATGTTTACCCTTGTTCAAGGATTAGCAAAAAAGAGAGTGATAAACATATTTAGGACATGACTTCTCACTTCACAAATATAGTCCAGTGTGGAGAGATCCATAAAAATTTAACAGTGTAAGAGTTATCAGGAGATTCTGGTCAAGATAGCAGAGTAGGTAGACACTGTGCTTGCCTCCTCTCACAACCACATCAAAATTACAACTAAACTACAGAACAACTATTATTGAAAATAACTTGAAGGCTAGCTGAACAGAAATCCTATAATTAAGGACATACGGAAGATGCTACCTCAAGACTGGCAGGAGGGATAGAGATGCAAAATGGGCTGATCCCACACAACATGTGGTGGTTAAAAATTGAGAGGGGTATCTTGGCTGTGGAGGTACCTTTGGAGATAAAAGGGGTCCCAGTCCCATGCCAGATTCCCCAGACCAGGGTTCTTATGTCTGGCAGAGAAGTCCTTATAAAATCTGGATGTGAAAATCAGTTGAGATTGTGGCTGAGTGAGACAGAGGGCTGTGGAAGTTCCAAGTGTTCCTTTTAAAAAAAAACAGTGAATGGACTTATCCACCGATGAACTTACTCTGAGCTCCAAAACTAGGACAGTAGCTCAAAAGATGCCAAGGACATATGGGGAGAAACTGAATTGTCTGGCTTTAGAGTGAGGGCTGGAGGGGCAGCTTTCTCCCAGACAGAAGTCCTGGCAAAGGCCATTGTTCCTTTATTGAGTCCTCCCCTGACTTACCTTGCAGATGCACGTGGCCATCATATCTGAGTCTCTATCAACCTAGCTAACACTGCTTGCCCTTCCCTGGTGATTCCCCAAGATCCTTGTGGACCCACCCAAGCCACTTCCAGTGGCTTTTCCAGGAAAATGTGTTGCCTTGGCTTATGCTGTGGACTTCCTAAAATCTCTCAAAGGTTCACAAAACCCAATTGAGCAGCATCTTGCCCCGGTGAGTGACATACCTATTGCCGAGCAGGCCCAAGCTTGGCCCTAGTGGCAGCCAGCCTCAGTTCATGGCTTGACCTCTTGAGGCATATCCAAGCCCTGCATGGGTAATGGCCATCTGTGGATTGCTTGATGGCTCATGCCAGGTGACTCTGGGCAGGGTATAGGCTGCAGCTGAACTTGGCCTGTATGGAGCCCCTCCTAAGAGGCCCTTGGGCTAGTACACCTGGTGGTCAGCTTCTATCTGAGCTGGAGTACCACCTGAGGCCACAGCCAAAGATGACACACCAATGGACAGACTAGGAATGAACCAGAGCTATGCTAGAGTGAATGCTGCCCCATAGGGTCAGCCCCTGCACAACAACTCCTTGACTGTAGTCACTGGCTAGTCCTAACAACCAATCAGTCCAAGGGTCAATGCTTCCCACTGATGTGCAAACAGCAAACAAGGCTCAACTACAACAGGAGGGTACACACAATTTATACAAGGAACACAACTGGAGCACTTGGCCAAGAAGATTGTGCCACTGGCCCCCCAGGACATCTACTACATAAGGCCACTCTACTAAGACTGGGAGATGTAGTAGCATTACCTCATACATAGAAACATACACAGGAAGGCAGCCAAAATGGAGAGACAAAGAAACATGTCCTAAATGAAAGAACAGAACAAAGCTCCAGAAAAAGAACTCAACAAAATGGAGACAAGAAATCATCAGATGCAGAGTTCAAAACACTGGTTACAAGAACGCTCGATGACCTTAGGGGAAGAGTAGATGGACTCAGTGTGAAATTAAGCAAAGAAATAGAAAACATAAAAATGGAGATAGAAAACATTTTTAAAAAGTCAGAAATGAAAAATACAATAACCAAAATGAAGAATACTTTAGAAGGAATCAAAAGTAGATTAGACGAAGCAGATGACTGAATAAGTGACTTAGAGGATAAGGTAGCAGAAAACAACCAATCAGAACAGCAGCAACAACAAAATGAAAAAAAATGAGTATAATTTAAGGGTACTTTGAGACAATATCAAGTGCACCAACATTTGCATCATAGGCATACCAGAAGGAGAAAAGAGAGAGCAAAGAATTGAAAACCTATCTGAACAAATAATGATGGAAAATTTTCCTAATCTGGTGAAGGAAATAAATGTGCAAGAATGGAAAGTGCAGAGTCCCAAACAAGATGATCCCAAAGAGGCCCACACCAAGACACATCACAATTAAAATGCCAAAGGTTAAATACCAAAAGAGAATCTTAAAGGCAGCAAGAGAAAAGCAATTAGTTACCTACAAGGGAGCTCCCATAAGACTGTCAGCTGACTTATCTACAGAAACTTTGCAGGAACGAAGGAATTGGCAGGAAATGTTCAAAGTGATGAAAAGCAAGGGCTTACAACCAAGATTACTTTACCCAAAAGTTATCATTTAGAATTGAAAGAGAGATGAAGAGCTTTCCAACAAGAAAAAGCTAAAGGAGTTCATCACCATCAAGCCAGTATTACAGGAAATGTTGCAGAAACTTCTTTAAAAAGAAGAAAAAAAAGTTAAAAAATATGGATAGTAAAATGGAAATAACTACATATCTATCGACAATTACTTTGAATGTAAATGGATTAGGTGCTTCAACCAAATGATAAGGTGGCTGAATGGATAAGAAAACAAGATCCTTACATATGTTGCCTACAAGAGACTCACTTTAGATGCAAAGACACACAGACTGAAAGTAAAGGAATGAAAAAAGTTGTTTCATAGAAATGGAAACAAAAAAACAAAAAAGCTGGGGTAGCAATTCTTATACCAGACAAAATAGACTTTAAAACAAGGGCTATAACAGTAGACAAAGAAAGATCCAATAGTCTCACTTCTTGGTATTTATTCGAAGAAACCCAAAACAGTACTTCGAAGGGACATGTGCATCCATATGTTCATTGCAGCTTTATTTAAAATGGTCAAGATATGGAGGCAATCTGAGTGTCCATCAATGGATCATTGGATAAAGAAGAGGTGATTATT
>NW_011889258.1:415238-450864 GCF_000151845.1 Pteropus vampyrus
ACCGTAAAAAAGAATAAAATCTTGCTATCTGCAACAACACAGATGAACCTAGAGGGTAACTCAGACAGAGAAAGACAAATGTATTTTTATACATCACTTTGGTAGCCATATGTTTTCACTTACATGTGGAATCTAAAGAAGAAAATAAATGAACAAACAAAACAAAAACAAACTCATAGATACAGAGACCACTTTGAGGGTTACCAGATGGGAGTGGGGTTGGAAAGTGGGTGAAAAAAGGGAAAGAATTATGAAGTAGAAATTGGTAGTTACAAAATAGTCATGGGGATGTAAAGTATAGTATAGGGAATATAGTCAATAATATTGTAATAACTATGTATGTGTCTTACGGGCACTAGAATTTTGAGGATGATCATTTCATAAGTTATATCAATGTCTAATCACTATGTCGTACACCTGAAACTAACATATATGCCAATTATAATTGGAAAATAAAAATATGTCTATATTAAGAAAAAATAAAAACATAAAAAGTTATCATAAGGCAGAATATTTGTTCAGTTAAAGATATTTACTAAATGACTATGTACCAGTCATTCTGCTAGGTTCTGGAGATTTAAAGATGGGTAAGACATGGTCTTTCCCTTCAAAATGTTCATAGTTGAGTAAGAAATACAGAGATGTAAATGGAAAAACTTAATCTATGACAGTGAGTATATTGTGAAAGCAATTCCTGTGGTGACATGGTAGCCCAGATTTGCATTTTTATACATCGTTTTGGTAGCAGAGTATAGAATATATTTTAATAGAGCAATCTTCCATTCAAGCAGATCAGTTAATGAGTGTTTTAAATGAGAGAGAGAGAGGGAGGGAAGGAGAGAGAGAGAGAGAGAGAGAGAGAGAGAATATCAAATGAAAGAGAAGATGGGATCTAGAATTATTTGTGTCTTGTAACTGGATAGATGGCTGTGGTTATATAAAAGGTCAGGGAGTATGACGAGTTTTGTTTTTTGTTTTGGACATATTTATTTTGAAGTGCCTGGGAGACATTCTAATGGAAAATCGCAGCTGGAAGCTTGACATATAGGTTTAATATCTGAGGAGAGGCCATGCCTGGACACAGAGACATGACAGTCATCAAAATATGGCTGGTAATTGAAGCTATGAAAGTGAATACTGTTACTCAGCACCAGGATGGTGAATAAAAAGAGAAGATGCAGACCTTGGGATAACAAACATTTAAAGGATGTGCAGATATAAAAGAAACTATAGAAGAGACTCAGTATGAAAAAATTTATAGTTAAGAGGAGAATCAAGAAAAAGTTGTGGTTAAGAAGCCAAGTAAAAGGGACATTTCAAAAAGATGGAAGTGGTCAGACTGTGTCCATGACAGGAGAGAAGAGCTGCATGATTTAGCAGCCTGATGGTCACTCGTCACCTTTGCTAAAGCAGTTTCAGTGAGGCTGTGAGAGAATGGTAAATGCACGCTACCTTGGAGGTAAAGTAAACATGTAAACAACTATTGTGAATTTATTTAAGACGAGAAGGAAGGTGATAGATAACATAAGATGCGTAGAAAAGATAAGAGTTATTTGGGGGGTTGGAGAGACTTGTTGACAAAGATCTTACTGAGAGTGGAGAAGGTCATGATGATCTAGTAGTAAAAGGGATCAATTAATGAGAAATAAAAGGAATTGAAATGACATGGATGGATCTAGACAGAGAAAGATAAATACCATATGATTTCACTTACATGCAAAATCTAAGAAACAAAAGGAACAAACTATTCAAAAACAGACTCGCAAATATAGAGGACAATCTGGTGACAGCCAGAGCGGAGGGGTTTGGGAGCCTGGGAGAAAGGGGTGAAAGGTTAAAGAAATACAAATTAGTGGTTGATAGATGGTCACAGGGATGAGGAGCACGGTATAGGGAATGTAGTTAGCATTTATGTAATGGCTAGGTTTAGAGCCAGAGGAGAGAAAGAACAATCAGAGGGATCATTTGTAAACTATATAAATGTCTAGCTAATGTACTGTATACTTGAAACTAATAAAATAAAATTTAAAAAAAAGAAAAAAAGGGGTTGAAGGCACGGGGATTCATCTTGAGCAACAGAAAAGGCAGCAGTGCTGGGAAGTAAGAGAGATGTAACTGTAGATAAGATTGTGTGCATTGGGAAGAGGCAATGGATGAAACTGAGTTGCTTCTCACCCAATCACCTACAATTTCTTTGTGACTTAAGAAGTAAGACCCTTTGCTGAGAAATACGGGGGATTGGAGAATAGGAGAGAGGAAGTTTTAGTAGAGTTGTGAGAGTGCTGAATGGTATCATGGGAATAGGAAAAGATACTAATTAGAGTTGAGTAAAAAGAGGCTGGAGCAAAAATAGTCTTAGACTGGAGATCATAATTTCTAGTCTTGGCGTTCCAAATAGATCCTGATATTTTTAATTGGACCATTCAGCAGTTTGGACAGTAAAAAAAAGAGAATGAATTGCGAACTTGATCTGGGATTAAGACTGCCAGGCTGGTGCAGCAAAAGAGCGGTGAACAAGGAAGTTAAGTGTTTTTGTGTGAGAGTAGTTAAGTTGATCATTTAATCTGGCTGAGTAGAGGAGGAAGTAAGATGAGAAAGAGTGCTAGGTCAGACCAGAGGAAATGGAGAGCCTTAGAAATTTAAGGTCTCTGGGAGTGTACGGTGCAAACTATTACAGTGAAATTTGCAGCAAGGCTTAGTGATTATAATATTAAAGAAATCACTTGAAGAGTCAGAAATTGATGAAGCTTGGCAGAGTATGAATTTCAAAAGCTTAGAAGAGAGTGCTTCCTTGGAATAAGAAAGAGGTGAATTGACTCAGATTGTCAGGAGAGGTGAATGCTGTGAGCTGCTGATATGAAAGGACTTTGATAAAGTGCAAAACTGATATCTTTTAATAACATTCCACATGTTTCATAAATGAAATTTTATTTGACTCCTCAAACAGTTTCTGAAACTGGTCAATTCCATATCTGATTTGAAATTCTAATGTTCCTGCCATACCAAGTACAGAGCTTATTTTTTATTACCTCAACTGTTACAGTAATAGAGTGACCAGCAATCCTGTTTGCCCTGGACCATCATGAATTTAGCACTAAAAATTCTATGTCCCAGAAATCTTTCAGACTTGGTCAAACCTGGAATGTTGATCACACTACAAAATCCCAACTAATTTGGACTTCCTGTCTCTGTTTTTCCATCTTTCCAATCCATCTTTCACACTGTTGCCAGAGTGATCTTTCTAAAACACAAATATGACCATATCACATCTATTCCCAGAATCTTTCAATATTCCTTATAAAACCTTCCATGATCTGGTCATGTCTACCTTTTTAGTCTCTTTTTCCTTCTATTACTTTCTCTCTCTTTTACCTTACATTCCACCTTCCCCTCCATTTCACCCTGTTCTCCACCTGGGCTAGAACACCTATTATTACTTTCTATAGGTCATTTATTTTTATACTTTAGGACTTTGAATGATCTTAATTCACCTTGAGAATTCCTTTCCCATTCTTTCTTCTCCTGCACCCTGCCACCCCATAACTACTTATTGAAAATAAATTTATACTTCAACATGTGCTTGAAATTCTCCTTTTCTGTGCAAGAACATTTCTACTTCCACAGAAACTTCTTTGTTGTCTCTTTCATGGCACATTAAATAACTCCATTATGGTTAGTTATTATTATAGCTATCTCTCCTAAATAACTATAAACTTCTTAAGGACAACAATCATGTATTATTCTTCGCTGAAATTTCCCACCCTATTCCACTATCCCCAGCAATTAGAATATTATATACACACATAGAAGAATGTTCATTTGCTGAACAAACTCATAAATTGCTAAATCCTAGATAAATGGTAAGCTTTCTTTCTTTTTATTTATTTATTTATTTTTAAATTTATTTATTTAAATTAGTTTCAAGTATACAGTCCATTGGTTAGACATCTATATAGTTCATATAAACGATCTCACCAGTTGCTCCTTCCCTCCCCTGGCCCTCCACCTAGCCATCATATTAATGCTAACTGCATTCTCTCTGTTGTGCTCCCCATCCCCGTGACCAGCTATTGACTACTAATTTGTACTTCTTTAACCCTTCACCCCATTCTCTTATCCCCCAACCCCTCTCCCCTCTGTCCATCACCAAATTGTCCACTATATTTGTGAGTCTGTTTTTGATTATTCTTTTTTTCCTTAGATTCCGCATATAAGTGAAATCATATGGTATTTATTTTTTTCTGTCTGACTTATTTCACTCAGCATAAGAACCTCTAGGTCCATCCGTGTTGTTGCAAATGGTAGGATTTCTTTTTTTTTTAATGGCTGAGTAATATTCCATTGTATATATGAAACATAATTTTTTTATCCAATTGTCTGGTGACGGGCACTTAGTTTGCTTCCATATCTTGGCTATTATAAATTGTGCTGCCATAAATATTGGAGTGCATAGATCTTTATGAATTATTGTTTTGGTTTTCTTTGGATAAATACCCAGAAGTACAATTGCTGGGTCAAAAAGTATATCCATTTTTATTTTTTTTTTGAGAAACCTCCAGACTGTTTTCCATAGCAGCTGTACCAATTTGCAATCCCACCAACAATATATGAGGGTTCCCTTTTCTCCTCATCCTCGCCAACACTTGTTGTTTTTTGATTTATTGATGTTAGCCATTCTGATAGGTGTGAGGTGATATCTCGTGTGATTTTAATTTGCATTTCTCTGAAGGTTAGCGACCTTGAGCATCTTTTCATATGTCTATTAGCCATCCATATTTCCTCTTTGGAGAAGTATCTATTCTGCCCATTTTTTAATTGGATTTTTTTTTATCGTCATTGTTGTTGTTGAGTTGTATATGTTCCTTATATATTTTGGATATTAACCCTTTATCAGATGTATCATTAATGAATATCTTCTCCCAAATAGTCAGTTGTCTTTTTGTTTTGTTGATGGTTTCCTTTCCTGTACAACAACTTTTTAGTTTGATGTAGTCCCATTTGTTTATTTTTTCTTAATGTATGCTTTCTTAAAGAGATGGGACTTGACCGCAGTTTTGAAGAGTTACTAGGATATAAATACAATAGTGTAGAATTCAGACATAGTAAACTTTATCTTTTCCCCATCCACTATATCTATTTTTCTTTCCGACCCTGTACCTACAGGGACCAGTAAGAGAATGCAGATGGCTTGACACATGTGCCATATTCTCTGATTTGAGGTGCTCTATCTCTAAGAATTTAATAGAAGTAGCCCGACATGTTATAAATATCATTGAGTAAAAGGCCTATAAACCTCACTTTTGGTCTTAGTTCCATCATATTCTAATCCTGTGACTGAACAGGGTACTGAATTATTCTTGAATACATCTTTTGTCAGCTAAACACTATAGTAAGAGTATTAGTGGTATTTATCCCACTTACCTCACAGGGATGATGCTGTGCTAACATGATTATTTCTTATCATCTATGCCATTTACCTTAGTTCTAGTCATGTAATAATTGTGATATTGAAGATTTTAAAATGATTTTCCCCACCGGACCAGAAGCTTCACAGAGACAAAGATTATGGCGGGTGATTCTGTATTCTCCACAGAACTTAGCACAGAGTTCATAAGATGGTGCTTATCAAATATATGTTGATTGACTGATGGCCTTTAAGGCAGCCAGAGTCCTCAAAAAGCCATAGAAAAAAGTAAACAGACAGACTTATTTTCCCTTTATGCTTACTTTCTATCTGTGGAGAGTTTTGGGGACTACAAATGCAGTCTCCTAACTCTCATTCCAGGTCTGATGCATAGATGAGTAGGAAGTCATTTGCTGATGAGATGAGGAAGGTGTTCCTTTCACAGAATAACAACCAGCAACATTTGGAAACAGATTAAAAGAACTACCCTCTTCTGGAGTTTCAGATAATAGTTTCGATGGTACTCTGAGATCTTGGGCTGTTGTTGGTTTCTACCCATAGAATATGACTGACTACCTGTGATTTCTAAATTGATTATTTTACACTTTTTTCAGGTTTCTACAGGCATGACTTTTATGAGTTGAAAAAATAGGTTTAGGGAATATTGATGATAATAGCCTGATTAGAAGATAAATTTTAAGAAAATAGCAGGCAGCAGAAATGCATTAGTCGACATATCGAGGTTTGCATTTTTTCATAAAGCTTCCGAATAAGGACTTTAAACTATTGTGTATTCAATTCAATCCAATTATACTACTTTTCTTTGAGTGCTTACTAAATAGCAGCCTATGTCTTGGCTATATGGTGATGAACAGAACAGATTTTGTTATGGCACTAATGGAGCTAACAGCATAGTTGGTGAAATAGTAAATAAACACGTAAACAAATCTCTAAATTACAAATATTGATACTATGAAGAGAAAGAAAAGAGAATATGAGAGTATATAGTGATATGTAAGACTATCTAGATAGCACTGGCAGTGACAATCTCTCTGACCTTCAAACTGACATTAAATCGAATCACACAAGTAAAGATCCAAAGGAAGAGGATTCATGATAGTGGGAACAACATGTGCAGAGCACTTAGTAAATAAAAAAGCTTTGCTTATTCTAAAAAGTGAAAGCTTCTCAGTGTATTTAAAACATACAAGATGATAAAGAGAATGGCATGAGCTGATACCAGGGCAGAAGAGCCATATTAGTTGTGACCTTTAGGCCACAGTGAGAAATTTGGCCTTACTGCAATAGAAAACCAGCAAAGGATTTTAGATGAGAGAATGACATAAAATTTCAAAGAAATATCACTTGGGCCGCAGTATGAAAAGAGTAAGAAGTGGTCAAGAAATTACATAGTCCCCACCATCAAGGAGTACAAAATCTAATTAAAGAGAAAGATATGTTAATAGAGTTTCAATAAGTGTGGGAAGTGCCATGACAAAGATAAGGGAGTATTTAAACAAGCATGGGTTCCAAATTTAATATACCATCTTTACACTACTCAAGTTTTGTGACCTTAGCACAACTTATTTAACTTCTCTTGGTCTCAGTTTCCTTATATGTAATATGGAAATAATTATAGGACTTCTATGAGGATTAATGAGATAATGTGAAGAGTTCATAACCTGTAAATAAATGGTAGCCCTCAATAAATGGTACCCATAATTAATGTTAATGTTAGACACAGTATGAGAAATGGACAGCAAGGGGCAAGACAGGTGTAGGGAGTCCAGTAAGGTATCTGTTACAATAGTCAACAAGAATGATGACAGTGACCTGCATTAGAATGGCAACAGTGGGAGCATAAACGGATTGGAGAGGGATTTGAGAGCTTTTTAGGAGAGAGAATCACTTTGTTTCTGATTGGATATGGGTAAAATGTAGTGATAGGAGTTGAATAAATTTCCAGTTTTCAGCTCGAGTCTCTGGAAAGAGAGTCATGGCACTCACTGAGTAGGAGAACTCAGACTTAAGAGTGAGTCATTAATCTCACACCTCATACTGAGACAGGAACCAAACAAATAAAAAACATCTAGATTGAAGAGGAGAAAGATTCACAAAAATAGTCAAGAGTAGAGCCAGAACCAAAGAGAGAGACAGAGACAGAGTCAGTGGTAGAGACAGGGAGAAGGAACCTACTGCAACTTTAGCCCTTCCATTCAGCATTTTCTGGTTCGTGGCTTCGTAGGTTATTCTCCTTTCTTAAATTTCAGAAATGTCATAGATTGTCCACACCAAGCTAAATGTTCCCTTTCTGAGAGAGTTTATATTTCTTTCCTACCCAAAACAAATTCCCCCAGCCTCTCTTTACCATGGAGATTTTACATTTAATTGTCACCAAACAGATTTGGGTAAAAATCCTCTACCTCCCCTTCAGTCTGAAGAAGAGAAAGGATTTTGGAAAGCAGGCCATTCAAATCTTTAAACTCACAGTAAGGTGTGAATTGCAATGGCATTAAGAACTCAGAGAAAGGAGAAGTGTAAACTTGATCTCTAACTTGCTGTTCTGGCCTAATAAATCTCTGTTATTTAACACAAAAGTGTGAACAGAACATGCTCCTTTAGTTAGTGAAACTTATTAGAACACTGAAGCAGAAACAAATCCCCGAGTCTGAAAGTTGCAAAAGTGGAAGTGTGATTTGTGTGTGTGTGAGCTGTTCTTAGTTCTTGAAATTGAAATGCACTTGATTAATCTTCACTTGCTCTCTCACAGCTTTTGTTTAAATAATAGGTTATAGAAACAGTGCTGATATTAAAGTCAAAGTGGATCATGATAAGCAAAATGACAGACAGAAAAAGTTGAGGACCATTTGATTCCACTCATATGTGGGATATAAACTAAAGTCAACAAACAAAAAAGACAAACAAACAAATAAAAACTAATGGATACAGACAACAATTTAGTGGTTACCAGAGGGAAAAGGGGGAGCAGGGAGGTAGATGAAGATAAAGGGGGTCAAGTATACAGTGACAGAAGGAGATTTGACTTTGGCTGGTGAACACAATAAAATACAAGGAAGATGTATTATGGAACTGCACACTTGAAACCTACATAGTTTTATTAACCAATGTTGCCCATGGTTACCAGAGGGAAGAGGGGAAGGGGGAGGTAGATGGGTAAAAGGGGTTAAATATTTGGTGATGGAATGAAATCTAACTTTGGGTGGTGAACATAAAATGCAATATATATATGATGTATTGTTGAATTATACACTTGAAAATTATTTGATTTTATTAACCAATGTTACCTCAATAATTTTTAATAAAAAAATTTAAAAAATTTTGTTATTGCTAAAAAAAAAATGTCAAAGTGGGTAGTGAGGAGGGATTAATGACATGTGTGGGGGCAAGTGCTTAGTTATATCCTGATGACCTAACTAGAGTAATCCAAATGTTATAAGATAGTAAGATTCTACTGTGCTGTTAGAAAGGTTCTGCCATAATGTGCCCTCTAGATGTCACAATGGACTCCATTCTACTGAGTAGTCCATGGAAAGACAGATGGTGTAGTAGAAATAGCATAGATTTTGGAACAAGTCAGACATAATAGTATATCTCATTGTTACCATTTTTTAGCTTTGTAACCTCAGGTAATTACTGAATCTCTCCAAACTCTAGTTTCCTCATCTGCACTGTGAACATAATAATAGTATCTACCTCTTAGGATGGTTGTGAGAATTAAATTAGATATTGCATGTAAAAAATTCCATTGCAGATTCCTGGAATACATCATTGATAGTCATACCATGATAATTACTTCTTGTCTTTTCACCTGTGAGGACCCCTCCACTCTCTGTTCTAAATTATAGATATATAAGCGAGATGACCGCATGACTTTTTAGAACATATCACAGATAAGACAAGTAAGGAGAACAAATTATAAGGAGAGGGAAAGTGAAAGCACTCTTTAGAATAATAGTAGCTCATAATGTTGACTCTCTTTTATCTGTGAATTAATTGGGGTTCTGTTTTTTCTTTTTTATCACATTTCTATTTCCTAGAGCAGCACTTAAAAAATACAGAAAGTCATTTTGCTGCTTATAAGGAGACTATAAGGAGAATATAAAAGTAGACCACTTTTTTTTTGTTTTTATAAACACAAAACAAAACAAAATAAAAATAATAAAAACCCTTTCTCTGCCTCAAGAGCAACCTCATTGCTTTATTTTTTCTACTTCTAGCTCTAAATGCAATAAACATTTATGCAATATGGACTGAAGCTATGCTTGTCAAATATGTCTTTAGGAGGACAACAAATAATGAAGAGAAGGGTGTATATAAAGGTTAGGCATCTCGTTCTTCTATTTGAAGTCCCAGATCTCTGTTTAGTGGTTTTATAGTCTTAATGAATTCTTTTCTGGGCCTTACTTCTTCTACCTATATTATATGGAGGCCGAATTAAATGATTTTCAAAACTCCTCTCTAGTCTAAAATCTCACAATGGAGTTAAAGTAAAATAATGAGATTTTCAATTTTCTACCATTCCTATTTGCAGCAGACTGCATAAATCCACAATGAGATCTATATACAATACATAATAAAAACTACACTAAAGCATAAAATAAAATTAAGGAAGTCCAAACTATTTTTTTTCTCTTTATGATGACTCCTTTAATGGAAAAAATGGTATTGTCTTAATTATTCTCAAAAAAATAATTTTGGTGGTCTGTTTTGCTGGTGCCCTCCCTCATCAATGTTCACTGTGACTGTTGGATAATCTGTCATGTTCATGATGTCACACCAGTACAGAATTGTCCTTAGACAGAAAATTAGTGTCTTCCTTCCCAGACCACATAAGTTAATATATTACTGAAGATTTTCATGTAAATTTAGAATACAACCTAAGCCAAGAGAGAGAGACAAAGTGCATTAGAACCACCAGCTATTGTGATAGAATATTAAGGAGGTAACATTCCCAAGCCCTGAAAATCATCCAGGATACTGGCAATGCAGACTAAAGGAGACAGGACCATTTTGTAAGTGCTGGGGTGCCAAGGTAGGCAGTTGGGACCCAATGTGCAAAGTGGCAGACAAAGGAGAGACAAAGGGACATAATAGGTGAAGTTGATTTCTATCATTGCAATTGGGAATGAGTGATCACTATTCACTTTAACCAAGGATTGAGGCAAGAAAAATTTAGACACAAAAGAAACAAACTCAAATGCGACACTTTTTTTTTTTTTTTTTGCCGTGGTGAGAACAATAGACTAAATGTTTCAGGACATCTTTGCCTGCAAGAGACAACTTAAGACTATCCGGGAGGACAGTGTGAAGACAATTTCATGGTCCTCTAATTGAATTATTGGGTGACTCTAGATCGATAGTAGATTTTCTTTGAGTGTTTGCTTCTCTATTTGTAAACAGGTCCCTTCTAATAGTAATATGTTCTATGTCTTTGTAAGTATGTAAAGAAATCTAAGTGTTGGCTAAAGAACTGGTTAATCATTATATATTTTTTTTTCTTTACTTTGAACAGAGATCATAACTCCACGACTTACTTTGATGAATATACTGAAATACTCAAGATGGGTAGCAACAATACTAGCAATGCTGAGACTTTCTGCGGTACTAATGTGACATTTCAGTACTCCCTCTATGCAACCACCTACATCCTCATATTCATTCCTGGTCTTCTGGCTAATAGTGTAGCCTTGTGGGTTCTATGCCGTTTTATCAGCAAGAAAAATAAAGCCATTATTTTCATGATCAACCTCTCTGTGGCTGACCTTGCCCACGTGCTGTCCTTGCCCCTCCGGATTTACTATTATATCAACCATGACTGGCCTTTCCAGAGGGCTCTTTGTCTGCTGTGCTTCTACCTGAAATATCTCAACATGTATGCCAGCATTTGCTTCCTGACGTGCATCAGCCTTCAGAGGTGCTTCTTTCTCATCAAGCCCTTCAGGGCCAGAAACTGGAAGCGTAGGTATGATGTGAGCATCAGTGCTGCCATCTGGGTCATCGTGGGAGCTGCCTGTTTGCCGTTTCCCATCCTGAGAAGCACGGGCTTAGCCAACACTAAGTTATGCTTTGCTGATCTTGGTTACAAGGAAATGAATGCAGTGGCTTTAGTTGGAACGATTACAGTTGCTGAGCTGGCAGGTTTTGTGGTTCCAGTAGTCATTATTGCATGGTGTACCTGGAAAACTACCATATCTTTGAGACAGCCATCAATGGCTTTCCAAGGAATCAGTGAGAGACAGAAAGCACTTCGAATGGTTTTCATGTGTGCTGCAGTCTTCTTCATATGCTTTACTCCCTATCACATTAACTTTATTTTTTACACCATGGTAAAGGAAACCATCATTAGCAGTTGTTCCATTGTCAAAAGCACACTGTATTTTCATCCTTTTAGTCTATGCCTTGCAAGTCTCTGCTGCCTTTTGGATCCAATTCTCTATTACTTCATGGCCTCAGAGTTTCGTGACCAACTATCACGCCATGACAGCTCTGTGACCCGTTCCCGCCTCATGAGCAGGGAGAGTGGTTCATCAATGATTGGCTAAAAATAAAATAACTTTTCAATTACAACTTTGTTTAACTGTTTCCTGTCTGCTCCCCCCCCGCCCCCCCCCCCTCGCCAAGCCAAAGACCAGCAAGACAATTTCTTTAATTGAATTTTGGGAACAATAGAAATAAATGTCCTCTTGTTTAATAATTGTGGTCATAGGGGTGTGATAGTGGAGACAGAGTGTGAAAAATGTGGGAGAGGAAGGGAAGATGGGATTTTCCTGTTTCCTCTTTGAAATTCAAGGCACTTTCTTATTTAAGAGACCTAGATCAAGTGTTTTCGGGTGTTTTCAACCAAATGGAAATTGAATATTTTATCTTAAACAGTTCTTCAGTAAATATGATATTGTTAATAAGACACAATAGATAAATTTTTTCCAGATGTAAAAGTAAATTTTATTTATGTGAAGACATTTGTTTGTGAATAAGAGTAAAAATTCTCCAGTCTTTCTAAGAGATAAATGAACAGGACAGGGGGAATAAAGATTCAGGCAATCCATGCAAAAAATGTAGGACCACAAACCTATTACTGATTAGATGTGGGAATTTGTTCATTCACTGAAAATATATTGTCTGCCTATTGCATTTTGGGTTGCCACTTTCTTAAGTACTTTCACACATAGCATCTTGTTTGGCCCTTCTAATAAACTTGTAGAAACTTCCAATATAAAAATAAATAAATAAATGGAACCTCAGAGGGGTGAAACAACTTGCCTGGGGATAAACAGTAGTGGTTAAAATTTATCCTGTATACACCACATAAGTTTAAGTTATTCCCTCTATTTATGTAGTTGCTTTTACTAGGTCGATGCTAAACTTGACTTGAATGGTGAAGACATAGACTAAAGCTAAGCTACATGAGACCAAGGCCATTTTTACACAATTTACCTGAGATTATCTGAAAAGTCTGTGGGTTGTAGGGGTGAATGTCAGGCTTTAAGCTGCATGGTATCAATGATAAATAAATAAATTGCTTTAACACTGTCCTGATCTACAGAGTCCTGATGATCAGGGATAGAAGAGACCCAAATGGTTCATTATTTCCACTAAATACATTTTAAGGCTTAATGTAGGCCATACAAATCCCATAAATAGATTAAAGAAAGAAAGCCATAAAGCTGAGAGACGAGCATTCTGTGAAATTTAAATTATTTTGAGCTTGCCTAACTTATTTCTTAAACAATACTATACTTCTCTCTGAGCAAATGTGTGTTTATTAAGAAGCCTCTCTGTGAACAGAGCTCACAGAATTGCATTAGAAACAACAAAAAAATATCACATTGTGAATGAATGAGAGAAAACTTATCTTCATTTTTCTGGAGGTTATAGTTATTGCTTCAGAGCCGTTATGAAAGATTTAAATATAAGCGATCCTCATCTTCTCAGGTTGGCATTTATAAAGCTCAATCCATCATTCTAATCAGTTATGTCTGCAATGTAAATAGCACAGACATGGTGTGCAGAGAGGAAGAAAGAATTGGTAATCCTCAAAATATCCATTGGAACAGACTGACTATGGAGAAGGATGAAGGGATAACTGAAAAGGAGGAATTAAAAAAAGAAAACAAGATTTCCGAGAAGGGGTGAAGTACTATAATTATAAAGTAATGAAATATTTTGTGCTTTATTAACAGGATTCCGAAGGCACTACCTAAATAGGGTTTCTAGATATGCTTGGAGATAACGACAGCATTATCAGAATAACCATATAAACAGCCTCACTCTAAGGAGTGATTTTGAAAGAAACACATTTGAAACTATACATCATGCTATGCTTGTGGGAAAAGAAATTTCAATTCTAAATAGTCACACTTTATATTCCTTTTTTTCAAGTTGTTGACAAGAGGTAGTGCTTCAAGCACAGGATTTGTGGATTAGTGGGCAAATTAAATTATGTGCCTTTCATTTGGCCACCACTGAAGTGGAATCTTTGAGCTTTTTCTGACATGTGAGTCCCTGTTTCAGTGAGAGTGGAAAAGATAACATGAAAGCAAGCAATAGATGATTCTTGAATTTTAAAGGCTGGGATGCCTTATATAATGTCAGTGGGAAAAGTGAAAATACTTGATATTATGAGATAACAGCTCAAGAAATCAGTGAAATAGATTGAAGGTATTATAACAAACAACAATTTGAATAGTTATCCCTATGCTTATCACAGAGGCATGATGTAAGACAAAGAGAGCAGCAAAACATTTATCCTTGAATCAGCTTTTCAAAAAGTCACCAAAAAACTCGACATTGTTCCTAAATCTCTGCAAGACACTGGTCAAAATCCACTCAGAAATTATTCAGAATCTCATAATCTTGATGAAAGACTCTTTAACCTTCTGATAGTTTTGGTAAAAAAAAAAAATGGAAAAAGAAAAGAAAAGAAAAAAAGGAATTTTGAGGAATATAATAACTTTGTACACCGACTTACATGAGCTTAAATGCAGTTTATGCATGATTGGTTGATCTGTTCACTTTTAGAAAGCTTTAAATACTAGCACATAAACTGTGTTGATATAAAAGTTATCATAGATTAGATAAATTATACTTATGGAATATGTGATCATTTCTATTAAAATATTAAGCATTATGCTTCTATGTGAAAATTTAACTCCCCTATTATAAAATTGCTAATATAAGAAAATCAGTTTCTCTTTACATTCATCTGCATATTTTCCAGGAATATAACCCAAAATAAATGGAAGTTTACTGCTTATAATAGAAATTTTAAAGCACATTCTTTTTTTAAGTAGTAAGTAGTTTAGGTGTCATAGTAATTCTTTAGAATTTATACTGTGCCTTTAAGTACATTACAAATGTAATATGTAATTACAAATAAAAGTACACTATTATTCGTTAAGACTCTGAGAAATTTAGGTGCTACCTCACCCTAAACTCCATCCCCTGTTAGGCAGCCCACAATCAGGAGTGAACTCGAACCCCAGAGCTTTAATTTGAGAAGTGAAGAGTTTGTACTCCACGTTCGGCATCCCAACATTTAAGACTGACAGTTGAGATGAGCCCCTCAAACATCTGGCTTTGAAGAACAACAGAGCTCATATCCACAAGACCTGCTGGGCTGTGACAAACTGAGAAATAACTCTTAAAGGGCTCATGACATGCTTTTTCATCTGCCCCAGGACGCAGTACAGAAGCAGCCCTTTGAAAAACACCTAGACTTTACATGAAAAAGACTCATTTACTGTATAGAGGATCAGCTAGAAAGAAGAAACCAGAAAGGCTGGGTCTCTGATGATGCTGAGAGTGGAGGGGCTGCTGCTTCTTCTCTTCTTTTTCTTCCTTCACTCCCTGTGTTTTATGATCTTTATTTGAGACCAGGCATTGGCTCATTCCTCAGGACTTTTCTGTCCTCCCTTCCTCTGTGTTCTTTGCTTCTGGGGCACATGCAACTTGCAATTTTTTCTTCTCCTCTTCCATGTTTCATTGATCAAAGAGAAGAGTTTACATTTTGAGGCTCCTTTCTGGAGGAGAGTCATCAGTTTTTCTCTGTCTCCTGTCTACTGACTTAGATTAAATACCAGTGGGACTCCTACCAAATGCAGGCACCAAGGTCCCTAGGATAGATTCATGTAAGCTCATCACTGCTCTGGAGATATAGCTCCAAGTACAATTCTCAGGAGATGCCTGTCTTTATGATAAGCTCAAGCCAATGAAATTTCTTTATAATAAGTTCCCTAGGACTACAACAAAAAAAGAGAATCATTTGTTAATTTTAAAGCATTGGTCTGAGGGCAGAGGCCTGCTTGGATACGCTCCAGGAGCAGATGCTGGTAGGCACAATTTTCCTGCTCTCCCCCTACCCTGCTAAAGCTGTAGGCAGCATCTGTTTTTACCATTTTTATGCTCCAGTTGTTGAAAACCATCTATTGTACTCTCCCTCTGACTTGCTGAAGCTGGTAGCCACCATCTTATCCCTTTTTTTCTTTCTTTATTATTTATTTTTAATATTTTTTTCATTTTTTTTTCTTTATCTTCGGAAGTGGAGCTTCTACACACATCTGGTGCCCCTATTTTTATACCTGGTGATCTAATTTTTGAGGTTGCTACCCATGGAATGCCCCTTAATTGTCTTGCTCTGGCAGCCAGAGGAGCTTCCAATACTGAGTCCCATGGGATTATAACAATTAGAGAAACAGTTTTTGGCAGACTACCACTCTCAGGGCACTGTACAGATAGCAAATTGAAACACACCCTCATCTTTCTGAGAAAGAGAACCATTTGCTTGTCCAGGATCTTTGGCTTATGGTGTGGCACACTATAGGGGTTTGTGGAGGTGCTTTCATGGAACAGAAGCCTGTGAATGCAATCTTTGCATTCTCCCTCTGCCTTACTCCAGCTCACTGGGATCTTCCAGAAAGTAGCCTATACCCTCTGGGTTCCTGATTTTTGCAGCAGCTGCCAGAGGACACCTCTTTATTGCCTGGCTCTGTTGGCTAGTAGGGCTTACACTTGTGGGTCTCTTAGGATGGTAATCAGTAGAAAGAGTTGTTAAATAGCTACCACACCCAGGTTTCAACAAAAGGTTACAAACCCAGGAGTTCAGTCTTTCTGTGAAAGAGGCCTAATTTGCTAGTCATCATTGCTGCAGCCTGAGCAGGTGACTTCTAATTAAACACCAAACTAAGGGCTGACTGTTAACTTTTCCGGAGGCTTCAGAGAGTGGGAACTATTTTAATCTTTTCCTTCTGGCACATGCTAGAACACCAGCATCCCTCAGAGCAGAGCCCTGGTATGTGACTGGTGCTCTAGTTTTTATGTCTGGTGCCTTGGTTTTATGTAGCTTCCACCTAGGGGATACCCCTTGGTCTCCTGGCTCTGGTAGCCAGAGTAGTTTGTGTTCCTGGGTTCCCTGAAACTGTAACAATTGTAGAAACAGTTCTTGGAATGCTACCACCCCCAGGGCACTGTACAGACAATAGACTGAAATATACACCAAGACTTTCTGTGAAAGTGGCCTACTTACTTATCCTGGAGTTTCAGCTCTAAGGACAAGCTGAGGTTTGGCATATATCAAGGGGCTATAGCGGTGTTCTCAGGGAATATAGGCTGTGGAATGCCATCTTTGTGCTCTTCCTCTGCCTTTTTACAGCTCACCGAGATGATCTAGAAAGGAGTTTATACATTTATCTAGAGCCCCAAATTTTGCAACTGCCACATAGGATATATCACCAGAAACACCTGGCTCTGGTGGCCAGTGGAGTTTATGCTTGTAGTCTCCCAGGGCTATATATATTGGCATTCTTTAAAAATTGCTACCTGACACTTTGGCTTCCAATCAGCTTGAATCTAGATTCTGACTGAGATCCTCCCCTTTGGGACACAGGTCTTGGCACAAACTCAACTACTGGAAGTTATTAATAATAAAATAGCTGCTTAAACAATCACAAAATCTTGAGAGACAACCCAGAGCTAGCACAGATTTAAACAATAAGTTTCATCTCCAACACAAGGTCAAGCCTTCAAAACTGGGAGAGTTGGCTATTTCATTTAATGCCTAGAAACAATCACAGAAAGGCAAGCAAAATTAAGAAACAAAGATATGTTCCAAACAAAAGAACAAAATAAAACCTTAGGAAAAAACTTTAATAAAATGGAGATAAGTAATGTACCTGATATGAAGTTCAGAGTAATAGTCATAAAGACGATCATTGAATTCAGAAGAATGGATGAATACAGT
This sequence comes from Pteropus vampyrus, assembly GCF_000151845.1. NCBI lineage: Eukaryota > Metazoa > Chordata > Mammalia > Chiroptera > Pteropodidae > Pteropus > Pteropus vampyrus. The sequence goes on from NW_011889258.1 coordinate 432,899, forward strand.
AAAAACTTCAACAAAGAGAAAAATATAAGAAAGGATCAAACAGAAGTTACAGAGCTAAAGAACACTATAAATGAAGTGAAAAAAAAATACAATAAAGGAATTTGACAGCAGACTAGATGCAGCAGAAAAGAGGATCAGTAAACGTGAAGACAAGACAGAGGAACTATCACACAATAAGAGCAGAAAAAGAAAAAGAATGAAAATAAATGAAGGTCGTTTATGGAATTTATAAGACAAAATCCAGCATACTAACATTCACATTATAGAAATCTCAGGGGTGGAAAAGGAAGAGAAAGGGGCAAAAAAGGTATTTGAAGAAACAATGGCTGAAAACATCCTTAACCTGAGGGGGAGAAAAAAAATACAGATATATAGATTCAGGAAGTCCAAGGAGTTCCAAAGAAGATGAATCCAAAGAGCCAGTCAAGGTGGCGGCTTGGTAAAATCAAGGTTCACCTTCTTCCATGATCACATCAAAATTACAACCAAATTATAAAACAAACCACTTGGAGAACCACCTGAAGTCTAACTGATTATAACAGATACTTCTGAAGTTATAAAGAAAAAGCCACATTAAGCATGGAATGAGGGATGGAGAAATGAAGCAGGCTGGTCCTGCACCTACACATGGCAGTTGAGCAGCAGAAGTGAGAATGCAGCTGCAGACACCTCTGAAAAAATAAGGGGCCTTAGCCTTACACAGGTTTCCCCAGCCCAGGGTTCCAGTCCAGAGAAGAGAAGTTCCCACAAAATATGACTATAAAAATCAGTGGGGATTCTGGACATGTGGGTGAGATAGAAAGGACCTGAAAACTCAGATGTCTTATTAAAGGGCCTGCATACAGACCAACTTGCTCACAGACACTCACCCTGGGCTCCAGCAGAGGGTCAGCAGCTCAAGAGGCACAAGGGACATATGGGAAAAGACTGAGCTGGGTGGCGCTGGGTCAAGGGCTGGAGGGACAGTCACCATTGCTCTTTGTTGGGTCCCCCTCTGGTTCAGTTTACAGTTGGATGACATTTTGTCTGTGTTGATTCCTCCCCCTTTGGAGCCAGTTCTGAAGCTGTGTTGGCCTGGTGAGATCAGCCTGCCCCACCCAATGTCTCCCTGAGACTCCGCTTCACTCAGCCTACAAATTACCCAGACAGCCAGCTCCACCCTGCTCCTTCCCTGGACCAAATATTTATTGGCAGGCAGGAACCCTCAGCACATGTGGTAATGTGAGAAAGCCATGGAAATCTTGAGAAAGAAGAATAAAGTTGGAGGTATCACTCTACCTGATATCAAACTGTATTACAAGGCTATAGTAATCAAAACAGAATAGTACTGGCATAAAAATGGATACATAAATCAGTAAAAAAGAATAGAGAGTCCAGAATTAAATCCATTCCTATATGGTCATTTGATCTATGACAAAGGAAGCAAGAACATACAATGAGGTAACGATGGTCTCTTCAGCAAATGGTGCTGGGAAAAGTGGACAGATAAATGCAAGAAAAAAAGTGAAACTAGACCACCTTCTTATACCATGTACAAGAATAAACTCAAAATAAATTAAAGACTTAAATGTAAGATCAAAACCATAAAACTTCTAGAAGAAAACATAGACAGTAAACTCTCTGGTACTGCTATTAGTAATTTTTTTTTCCTGACATATCTCTTTGGACAAGGGAAACAAAAGAAAAAATAAACAAATGGGACTACATCAAACTAAAAAGCTTTTGCAGAGCAAAGGAAACCATCAATAAAACAAAAAGTCAACTGACTGAATGGAGGAAGGTATTTGCCTATGATACATCTGACAAGGGATTAATATCTAAAATTTATAAAGAACTCATACAACTCAACAACAAAAGAACAAACAATCTAATTAAAAAATGGGCAGAAGACCTGAATATATATTTCTCCAAAGAGGACATACAGATGGCCAACAGATCTATGAAAAGAAACTCAACATCACTAATCATCAGACGAATGCAAATTAAAATTATGAGATATCTTCTCACACCTGTCAGAATGGCTATCATAAATAAAGAACAACAAGTGTTGGTGAGGATGTGGAGAAAAGAGAACTCTCATACACTGTTGGTGGGATTGCAAATTGGTATAGCCACTATGGAAAAGAGTTTGTAAAGATCTATGTACCCCTACATTCACAGCAGAGCTATTCACAATTCCCAAGATATGGAGGCAATCTAAGTGTTCATTAATAGAAGATTGGATGAAGAAGTAATGGCACATATATAAATGGAATATTACTTAGCCATAAAAATGAAATCTTGCCATTTGCAATGACATAGGTGGACTTAGAGGATATTACATTAAGCGAGATAAGTCAGAAAGATAAATGCCATATTATCTCACTTATATGTGGAATCTAAAGAATAAAACAAAAACAGACACATAGATACAGAGAATAAACTAATGGTTGCCAGATGGAGGAGTTTGGGGAACTGGGTGAAAAAGGTGAAGAGATTAAGAAGTACAATTGGTAGTTACAAAATAGTCATGGGGATGTAAAATACAGCATAGGGAATATAGTCAATAATATTGTAATAGCCATGTACAGTGCCAGGTGGATACTAGGGGATCATATTGTAAATTATATAAATGTGTAACTACTATGTTATACACCCGAAACTAATATAAAATAATACTGAATGTCAACTGTAATTGAAAAATAAAAATGAATTTAAAAATTAGTTAAAATAGATATTCTGTTAAAAAATTAAAACAAATTAAATAAGAATGAAAAACTGAACCCACTGTCTGTATAAGAAATTAAGAGTATTAACACATCTCCAACAAAGGCAACTATACAACATGCAGTGTTTATAATTTTCAATGGGTATATAATTTCCATTTTTCATAATTTCTCCTGAAATATAGAAACAGAGGTAAATTTCCAAAGTCATTTTATAATACAATCATAGTTCTTATTAGGATAAACATATAAAAATAACTTAACGTTATTTATAAATCTAGACTGAAAGCTAAATAAAATATTGGCAAAAAAAAAAAAGCTTGTTAATGCATTAAAAACCTATACTGCCAGGTTTAAGCAGGGATTCTATAGCATAATTTACTTAATCATACTTTTAAAACAATATCAGGAATAGAAGAAAAAAGCAATGTAACTTCTTTTTTTTTAAATTATAAGCACACCTAACAAAACCAATTCTTTCTTCCTGTTCCCCTGAATTGAAAACAAAACTAACTTTAATCGGAAAACCTGAATACATGTCAAATTGTGAGGGATAGGCCAATAAAGCAAACTTAATCATCTCGTTGTTTTAACTTGTTATTATCAAATGGTCCAAGAAAAAAATCATATATGTGCAATTTGACTATCACCATTTGATCATAACTGAGATACAATGATGGGTTTGACAATTAAGCCCCAGAAAAATGGACCTTTTGAATGCATTTAGCCATTTGGCAACCTAAAGATGCTTGGTCCATGGTAGACAGTAGATTTCAGTTTGCAAAATATGTGGTCAGTCTCACCCAGGCTGGTAATAGAAGAAAGATTTGCTAACAGTCTTTATCAAGAGTCTCTGCTTAGGCTCAATGGCAAGATAGTTACGTATATAGACATAGGCACAATAAAGATAAGGCATTAAGACATTTTTGGGACATTTGGCAAAATTTTAAAATTAAATACCATGTCTTCAGGAAGGGTAACTATAAAGACTTTCATAATACAATTAGTGGACCACTGAGAAATATAAGTCCTCATTTCACTGCATTTAAAAATACTTCTCTTTTTGCTACTCAAGTCATATGAAGTATTTGAAGCACAGAAATTTAACCTATGCTTTTCTTTGGAAAATCAAACTTACTTTAAACAAGTATTACTGAGCTTATTTCTTTGTCATATGCAAGCCATAGTAATGAATCAGTAGTTACTGATACACAATGCGATTACACTTGGATTTTTTTCTTATATCTGGAGATGTCATGGACACAGATTACTTCTAACCACAGAAGGGTGGCCAAGTCATAGGAGAGGCACCTCAGAATAATCATAAATTTTAAAAAGATATAAAAAGAGAGGGAGAAGGAGCAGGAGAGTTTAAGAAGAAATCAGTCTTACATTTATCTTGTTTTTATTTTCTGGCTTCTACAACCTTTAGAGTTTTAGTTCCCAAGTAAGGGTGCACAGAGGCTGCCTTACTTGTCTTTGCTCTCTTGACAATCTCTGTACTATCTTTCTTATTCACTCACTCGATCATCATACTGAAGTAGAAGCATGGGTTTGGAGTGAAACAGATTGGCTCCAAGTCCCAATTTTTCCACTTACTGGTTGTTTGACTTTGAGCAAGTCATTTTAGCTCATTTAACTGAGAGTCCATGAGCCTTAGTTTTCTCACACATAAAGAAAAGCTACCAATATTTGTCTCCAAAGACTTTTGTGAAAATTAAATAAATAATGGCTATGGAAGGGCTTTCCTACATCAACATAGTTTTATTGTTCATTCTATTTACTGATAGCATAATAAGTGAAAGACATCTTTCTAAATTGTTTAGGGCATAAAGTGGAATAAGATAATCTCCACCTTTGGAAGACTTCTCTAAGATCTAAGTATTCTTTACCTTACATTCTCCAAAACACATGGACTTATCAAAACTTATCTAGTCTATGTTCTGTTCCCTCAGGGTTATCATTTTAGTTATTCAATATGATAAAATAATCTATGATAATGTGTCTTTGCCTCCTCAGAGCATCATAGGTTACCCATTTAGGATATATGGATATTTAAACTAGAATTCTTGGAGACTATGTGGCAAACAAAAAAAAATGATTGATAGTGGAAATTTCAAGTGCTCCACCTATATGAAGTTCAGTTTTCTGTAAGCCACATGTGGAAGTGGTTTTATACTCAAATGTGCGGGAAACTAGTCTTGCTAATATTTTAGTGTAATGAAAAAAGATGACTTCCTTTTGGAAAAGCAGTTTTTGCAAAATGTATCAAAAAATTTTAAAAACATTCATACACTTTGACTTAATAATTCCACTTCGAGGAATCTCTTAGTGAATTAAATTCGATAAAAAATGTTTTTGACAAAGAAGTTCATTCTGGTATTATTTATAATAGCAAATAATTGCAAACAGTGTAAATGGCCAAGGACAAGAGTGTTTGCATAAGCTATGTGTTTATCTGCCATAATGTTAGAGTGCCATTGAAATTATTTTATGAATATTTTAATGATGTAAGAAAACATTTATGTTATAATGTTGATTAAAATAAAGTACAGAATTAGATTTGGTTTGCATATACAAAGTTATATATACAATATGAGTCAACAAAGTAAAATAGATTCATATTTTAATAATATATTCAAAAAGTAAGGTATTTACTTATTCATTTAACAGATCTCTATTGACCACTTGCTCTCTGTTAGGTGCTTTCTAGACACTAGGTATATACAGTTGAACAGATAAAATTAGTCCCAGCTTTTGTGGAGTGGGAAGTATAGAAAAAAGCTAGTTATTAATTGTATGAAGTACAATAACAAATAAATGAATTATGTGAAATAAAATGCCTAGAGAAAACTAATTTAAGATTAGATGGTCGATGAAAGTTTTGAAGTGATATTCGTGTTGAGACTTAAATAATTTGAAGAGGGCACCCATCAAACAAAACAGAAACAGAGTTGTAGATACAGAGAACAAACTGATGGTTGTCAGATGGGAGGAAAGTTGTGGGGTAAGTGAAAAAGGAGAGGGATTAAGAAGTACAAATTGGTAATTACGAAATAGTCATGGGGATGTAAATTACAACATAGGGAATGTAGTCAATAATATTGCAATAACTATGTATAGTGCCAGGTGGTTACTAGACTAATCAGGAAATAATTTTGTAAATTATGTAACTATCTAACTACTTTGATGTACACCTGAGACAAATATAAAATAATATTGAATATCAACTATAATCGAAAAATAAAAAAAATAAAAACTTCAAAATAAATAAAGTTATTGATTTCTAATTTAAAAAGAATTCTATGGCAGATAATAGTCAGCTATAGAAAAATGGAATGTGAAAATTTTAAAAAGAAAAGTATGAGCAAAATAATGCATGGTCTTATAGCAATGATAAAAAATACTTTTTTAATTTCAGAGTTGTATTGTATTACACTAAAAGAACAGCAGGATGGTTATACAGTTTTCTCTCATTCAATTTTGTAAATTTAAAGTACTTGCAAATTCTTAAGAATGCCTTTACCACAAGATTAGAACAGTAAGTACAATAATCAATTTCTTAATAAGTAATGTCTTATAAATTGAAACACATTTAAAATAGTTTTAAATGCACTCTACGTAAGTAATTCAGTGTGTTTTTATATCATGTTCACTTATGCTTAAGAATTAAAGCCAGTATATTACTCTGATGGAAATCTCTCATTCATGCAATATACAGGGATAATATTCAAGTCAAAGGAAAAATTCTCTCTCTTATTCTTTTAATGTATCCATATATAATTATCTATGTGATGAGGAAATTCATGAAGTTCCCCACAGATTAAAAATATATTTTTATTTCATCAAAAGCACCTGATATCTACAGCTAATTTATAATTATATGGCATTTCAAAAAAACAAAAAATAAAAACAAAAACAAATGAGCTCTTCATGTTCCTTAAACAAAAGCTTCTAGTGAACTAAGGACAGTCAATAATTAATGCAATCATTCAAGGAATTATGGATGTTCCCTAAGGAGTGCAAGTTCAAACCTGTCAACATCAGAGGTAACCTTTTTATGTTAATTTATCCACAATTCCATTTAAATTCTTTATCCTAGTATAACATGTGAAAAGTCTTTCCACAAGCAAAAACTGTGGAAACATTTAAAAACTGAGCAATTTTTTAAAGTAACTGATCAGATTCCATAGACTACTATTAGAAACAGGATCTTACTGGATAGAATCCCTTCATTTGGTGGCTTTTTGCATGTGCTTAACCAGACCATTTTCTGTGTGTTTTTCTAAGAGCTCACCAAAACATAGATCATGCCCTGAAGGTAGTAAAGTAATTTTAGAAGCTAAAAAGCTAATTTTTACATCCTTCCTTCTGACAATATGCTAGAATATCCACATTCATGATGGTTGTAGGGTCATAGAGTCCTGGTCCACTCATCACTGGTCTATTCATATACTTCCAAATATAATATGCCAAGAGAGGTATATCATATTTGAGACCTAGTGTAAGTCACTCTGCTGCATAAAGAAACATGACACAGAAGAAAGCATAGATGAGGTACTCTAGAAGGACAAGAGGACTGAAAGTATTACATTGATCTATAGGATTCTTGTAATCAGTCTTCAGCTCATCAAATGCTATAATGTGCCAAATGGTGAAGAAGATGAGAATATTGGCGAGCAGCAGAACCAACATGTAGCAGAGGGCTGCCAATGTGAATGTCATGGCTGGGAGGAGGAGCAGAGATGTGCATCAGTGCCAACAGAGAAAGTTGGTGCAGGGCCCTCTGGGTAAAAACATTCACTTCATCCAGCCACAGCCAAGACTGATGCTGATGCTGTTGCACCACCAGGGTGCCCCCCAAAAGACTGGGTTTTAAGAGGAATAGTAACCCATCAAATGACCAAAATTTCCATTACATAAAAATAATAAAAAATTTATATCAAAATACATAAAAAATAAAGTAAAAAGGCAGGTACCAAAGGGGAGGAAACTATTTGCAATATGTGCAATAAAACAGTTAACGGCCTTAAAAAACAAAGAATTATAAGTGAATAAGACAAAAGATGAACATCTCAATGAAAAATAAAGAATGTAAACTGGTGATACGCTAAGGAAAAACACAATTTTGAATATTAACCCCTTATCAGAGGTATTGTTTGCAAATATCTTCTCTTATTTGGTTAGTGGCCTTTGTTTTGTTGGTATTTGTGCAGAAACTTTTTAGTTTGATATAGTCTCATTCATTTATTTTTGCTTTTACTTCCCTTGCCTTTGGGGTCAAATTCATAAAACACTTTCTGAGACTAAGGCGTGGGCCCCAGGTCTGGCTATGATCCAAGCTTGCAGCTAGGAATAGGACCCCAGATTTAGAATGTTACATTACTGTAGCAGGGTACCTGTGCCTAACATATGTAAGCATGATTCTGCTTATTGTATCACGCATGTGTAGCAGAATGCCACTATTCTTCTTGGACATATATAAAGCCCATGTGGTCCCCTAATGGAGCAGAAGCACACTTCTCACAATAAAGTAGATGCCTGCCATTTCATTCACATCTTGGCTCCTCGTGGGTTCTTTCAACTGAGTGTCTCACCACCAAAACCTTCCCTTTTCGATCAGCTCGGCACTGACACGTGGAGTAGCTGACAGGATGAGGTGAGTACAGCCCCCAGCACTTCAGAGACAGTCCTCGGGTGGAAGATACTTGGGAGGCTCTCTGCCTCCTAGTGGTATCCCATGGCCATGTATCTGGCTATGTGGATGCCACCAGAGGATTGGGACGGAGTGAAGCTGCGTCCAGAGGATGTCTGGAAAGCCCTGGAGATGTTGGAGCCAAATGTCCCTACCGTTCACCAGGAGGCAGTGGGTCAGGTGGACTGGATGTTCTTGGCAGTGCTACGGCAAGCCAGACTAGAGGTTCAGGACCAGGCTCAGAGGGTGCAGCAATTACAATGTCAGGAAGACGCTCTGGAAAGGCGACTGGCGGCAGAGGAACGCATGCTGCGGAACTCTGACAGGTCTCTGCCATCGTCCTGGTCTGGGAGCCCACCGACAACACCGCAGCAGGTGCAGCCAGAGATATGGCAGCAGGTTGAAGTGAAACAGCCATTAGCCCCAGAGTGGGGGTGGGGGGCAAGCTGGTGGCACCTCCCAGGCTAAAAAGCATACCACCTTGATACAGTACACCCTCACCAAACTCTGAGACCTGACGAAACGGGTATGGCAGAGAGCCGAGGGTGGCTGCTGTGGCTATGGGGTTACGGGGCCAAATAGACTGAATTATCTCGGGAAGAGATGGCTCAGCTGGCCTCCATAACAGTGATACAGTCCCTCCGGCAGCGCCTCCTGTGTACGGCACAGGGCGCAGGCAATCACTCCCTGATTAATTGGCTCATGTCTGTTGCACTGACACTGTGGGCTGACCTGGGGGAGCTGCCAGAGAAAGTGAGCAGATGGGCCATGTACTTAGATCTGGTCCAGATAATTCAGGAAATGTCATGAAACAGATGATGTTTCACACACAGTATACTAGCCCCGATGAAGTATTTACAACCCCTATGAAGGACTTGATTTTGACTTCTGGCCCTGCTGGTAATTTTGGCACCTTGGTGGCACTGCTGGCCCCTTATGTGGATAGGCAGATCCACAAGGTGACTTCTGCCATGGCCAGGTTGGGGGACGTGGAAGTGAAAAGCAAGAAGCATTCCATCTAAGTGCACCCAGAACCGCCCCCTGCACTCCCAAACTGGCCAATGCACAGATGGAGGCGTAGCCGAAAAAGGGGAGCAGAGCAGCCTCCAGCCCATTCAGCTGTGAAAGTGAACCGCAGGCAGATGTGGTTTGATCTCCTCACAGCAGAGGTCACTGCAAAAAAGATTGAGCAGCAACATAATGAAGTGTTGCTGGAGCTGTGGAATCAGCTGTACCCTGACCAGCAATTCACTCTTATTCCTAGGAAAGCCACAACCCATGAGGTGCAGCTGGCCAATTATTTCCAAGATTAGGGATTCTGCCACAACACCCGGTTGGTGGGGAAGCCGGTTGACCCGAGGCTGCATGTGGAATTGACTATACATTAGTCACCCTGCAATGTACAGAGGGTATTAACTCTAGTGGACACAGGTGCTGACAGCACCCTGCTTTATGGGAATCTGGACAAGTTTCCTGGACCCACTGCAACCATAGAAGGCAATGGGGGTTAAATTATTCTCATGCAACAGGTTCCTGTGACACTAGGTATTGGCAGATTTCCTCCTTGGAGGTACCAAGTGTACACATCGCCCATACAGGAGTACATTTTAGGGACTGATGTTTTGTGAGGCTTAATTGAATACCACTGCCGGTGAATTCTGCCTTCGCATCTGGGCAGTGAAAACTATTATTCATTCTCCATTGGGGTTGCCCCAGGCTACCTGAGTAGTGAACACAAAACAATATTGCCTGCCTGGTGTCCATGAGGAAATGGAGCTCATGGCTCCATTATGGAACTGGAAGAAGCCAGTGTTTTTTGTCCTGCTCATAGCCCGTACAACTCCCCTGTGTGGCCAGTAAAGAAGCTTGATGTCTTCTGGTGCATAAGAGTTGACTATCAGGAGCTGAATAAGGTTGTGCCACCCCTGCATGCTGCCATGCCTATCGTCATGGACATTATGAACTGGTTGTCACATGAACTTGGACGATCCCATTATGTGATGGACTTGGCAAATACCTTTTTTTCTCTATTGCCATAGCCCCAGAAAGTCAAGAACAGTTTGCCTTCACCTCGGAAGGGTGACAGTGGACATTCCTCATCCTTCCCAGGGCTATCTGCACAGCCCTACCTGTGTCATGGTGTCATGGCTCAAGATTTAGCCACGTGGAAACGACTGCCCTCAGTGCACTTGTATCATTACATTGATGATATAATGCTAACCTCTGATTGTATTACAGAACTAGAAGCAGCAGCAACCAGCCTATGAGAAGCTCTTGCCAACTGGGGTTGGACAATCAATGAGGACAAGGTCCAGGTACTTGGGTACTCTGTCAAATTCTTGAGAGTTGTCTAGTTGGGTAAGATCAAAGTAATGCCAGGGGTGGTGTTTGATAAGATACAGACATATACCCAACCTGAGACTAAGAAGCAGCTCCAAACCTATTTGGGACTGCTGGGTATTGGGGAGTATTCATTCCCCATTTGGCCCCCTTGATGCAACCCCTGCACCATCTAGTGTGACGGAGTGCCCAGTGGGATTGGACTCCCAAATAGAAGAGGCCTTTAAGGCCACAAAGCAAACTATAGCACAATCCCAAACATTACGTGTAGTAGATCCAGCCCTCCCATTCCTGCTTACAGTGCAGGTGGATGATGCAGGGTTTGGATGGGTCTTGTGGCAGAAGCATTGTTCCTGGAAGATGCTGATAGGCTTCTGGTCCCAATTGTGGAAAGGCACGGAAATGCGGTATTCTCTGATAGATAAGCAACTGGCTGCCATATATGTCGTCCTTCTGGCCAGTGAGTCTATCACTGGCCCTAATGCCGTAACCGTGCAGTCCACGTACCCTGTGTATGGGTGGCTGTAGTTCTGGGTGAAGACTCTCTATATGGGAATTGCAGAGACCCTTACACTGACCAAGTAAGGGGTGTACCTCAAACAGCAGGTGCAGGTCTCTGTGAGCCCCCTGTCAGCTCAACTGCACTCCCTATTGGGACCAGTGCAGTTTCAGGCAGAGCTCCTGGTGGAAACTGCTGAAACGGGAGACTTACCGAGTCCCTATGTAGAGGGTCAGGCTCCCATCCCTGAGGATGCCTGGTACACAGACGGCTCTTGCCATAGGCAACTCCTAACATGGGCTCCCGAGTCATTGCAGATGTCCACAGAAACCATTTGGCATGAACCTGGTGCTCGGCAGTACAGCCAATGGGCGGAGCTTCACGATGTGTGGTTGGTCCTCATGAATGAAACTGACCCAATGCACGTCTGCACCAACAGTAGGGCTATGTATCAAAGTCTAACTCTGTAGCTGCCTTGGTGGGCTTCCCAGGAGTGGATGATAGGTCATCGCCCCCTATGGGGCCAGGGGTTGTGGAAAGACCTCTGGAAGTGGGGTCTTCAGCAGGGGTCCACCATATACCGTGTCCCCAGCCATTGGCTGTTACAGGCCCTGGACAATGATGCAGCCGATGCACTGGCACAAGTTCACTCCACCCGTGTACTGCAAGTTCCAGCAGACATTGGCCCCTGGATCCACCAAAAACTGGAGAATGTAGGGGCCCGTGCCATGGAACAAGTAGCAATGCAATGGAGGCTATCGTTGACCCGGGCACGAGCACAAGTTGCCATGTCATAATGCCACTGGTGTGCTGAGTAGCACCCAGAGAGATAGCAGGTAAAGAGTACCCCAGGGGTGGTGCCCTGTGGGGCTATGCCACTGCAGGACTGGCAAGTAGACTATATAGGGCTTTTACCCACAGACGGAGGACACCACTATGTGTTCATGGGTGTGGACATGGCTACCGGCTTAGGGTTCGCACTGCCAGTGGCAGCTGCTTATCAATGCCGTACTGTGAATGCATTGGAGCACCTCCCAGCCTCCTATGGCCGGCTCTTATTAGTCACCAATGACAGAGGCACTCACTTTACAGGGTAGGAGGTGTAGAACTGGGCCTGCATCAATGATGTGTGGTGGCAGTTACATATGTTTATTGCCTACAGGCAGCTGGAATGGTAGAATGATTCAGCGGCTTGCTGAAAGATAAACTGTGCACCTTGGGCTAGGGCTGGCGCCATTAGTACACTAACCACTCACAGGCTATACGTCTTCTGAATGAGCAGCCTTGGCAAATGGGATTGTCTCCCTTTGACAGGGTTGTAGCAGGCTTGCTGCAGGCTATCAAAGTGTGCCCAGGCACAGCTGCTAAAGAGCTCTTGCCCCAGGCCTATCAGAGAACTTTGCTCTTGCCGGCCCCAGAACATTTGGCAATAGGGAAACAGGGCACCTGGTCATGGCCCTGGACTATACACGTAACACAGGAGCCGTGGATAGCCCAGGTGGAGCCCTGAGGACAGGGCTTACACAATGGGTTGCGGGTAGAACCCTGGGTTTGTATTTGGTCTACGCCCTTGCAAGTGTCACTCCCAATGACTGTGGAATATTCATTGTTAGTGGAGAGTTTTGTCCTTAACTTCTGGCCCATTCCTCTCTATACCATAATGCCGGTGGAAACCCCCTGGCCTGCTACCCTTGGAGAAACTGTCTGGTATCACAGGCCAGGGGCAGCTCCTCTCCCAGGCACCCTTTTGTTTCAAGATGGACAAGTGACCTGTGTCTCCCCACAAGGACAGGACTTGCCCCTAATGGTCTTTTTGTCTGATCTATCCTATCGCCCAGGTTGACAACAGAGAACAGTGTCACGTCCTGTGCTCATGTGTTTGCTGTTATCTACAATGTTTCCCACTGCTAGGTGTGTAACAAACTGCCAATGGAAGTGGCTGAGGGACTGCTATGGCACATTACTCGAGCCATGGCTGAGAATTGGATGTGGCTGCGTGCTTGGAACACCACACCTGAATGGGACCAGTGACGATGGGCCACAGAAGCGCTACTCTGCCATAACAGTTCCCCACCCATCACAGGCTATGCCATTTCCAGTGAGTGGGGATGGCTAGTGGAGGAACATGTGGAACTGTGGGAACAGGACCCTCATTGCATATAGCAAGTGAGATCTCTACTCAATCATGTCATGGGGTGGCTACTCGCCGAGATGTGTACTAACACCATCCTTGCCAACATTCCCAAGGTCTGGTGGAATGGATGATGTTATGTCAGTACAGAGCCTACCGACTGGCTACCTATAAGGTATCTCTAGGTCTGCAGGCATTATGGCTGGCCCTACTTGCTTGCTGATTGGACTGGCCGTTGTACCTAGGGATGTCCATATTTAGCTGGACGTGTATTACCTACTTTGCCCCAATTGCCTCATAATTGAGATCCTGTATATCACCACTGGCACTGGCAGAAACAGGCAGCATGGTAGTTTTACCCTCTGATGTTATTCATTCCAATGGTGGGATCCATAGATGTAGACTTACAGGTAGAAGCTTTAGCCCAGCACACCACACAGGCATTGAATGTTATGCTCCAGGCTATAACCCTTTTAATAGGTAAAACCATGCAAATGCAGAAAGTAGTTCTGCAAAACCGTATGGCCTTTGACTTCCCAACTGCTGCCCAGGGTGGCACCTGTGCCCTATTTCACGTAAAATGCTGTCTACATTCCTGATCATGCCAATCAGGCACAGGCAGCCCTCCAAGAAATAGATGCTGAAGTCCAAGCCATCCATGCCCTGGAAGAGGACCCCTTGACATCTTGGTGGAATTCCTTGGAGTCCTCCTAGCAGTGGACGGTAGCCGCCCCAGCCCTTGTAGCCTATAGCCTGGTAGTATTTTGTTGTTCTTTGTATTTTTATTGTGGATTATGGGCCCACGGTAGCTCCCCCTGGGCCAGATCCTGCAACACAACCCTGTAAGGGTGGAGTGTAGACCCCAGGTCTGGCTTGTCCCAGGTCTGGCTATGATCCAGACTCGCGGCTAGGAATAGGACTCCAGATTTAGAATGTTACATTACTGTAGTACAGTGCCTGTGCCTAAAATATGTAAGCACGATTCAGCTTATTGTATCACACATGTGTGACAGAATGCCACTATTGTTCTCTGACATATATAAAGCCCATGTGGTCCTCTAATGGAGCAGAAATGCGCTACCCGTAATAAAGTTGCTGCCTACCATTTCATTCTCATGTTGGCTCCTTGCGAGTTCTTTCAAGTGGGTGTCTCACCACTGAAACCTTCACTTCTCAATCAGCTTGGTGCTGACTTCCTTAAGTTTAGTACCTATATCTTCTTTTATGTAGTTTATTGTTTCAGTTCTTATATTTAGTTCTTTGATCTATTTTGATTTAATTTTTGTATATGGTGACAAGTAGTCCAGTTTCATTCTTTTGCATTTTGCTTTTCAGTTTTCATGAAAATATTATGGTGGTTCAGAGGGGAAGGGAGTGGGGAGAGTAGAAGAGGATAAAGGGTCAAATTTTTGGTGAAGAAAGGAGACTTGACTTTGGGTGGTGAAAACAATGCAATATACAGATAATGTATTATAGAATTGTACACTTGAAACTTTTGTAATCTTTTATCGAAAGTTACTTCAATAAATTGAATAAAAGTAATAAAAATCATAAAAATATAAGCTACCTACTAACATAAAAATATAATCTCAATATGAAATATATACCAATTAATATAAAAATGGGATATATTTTTATCAAAATAACAATTAAAGAAAAATATACATTATCTTGGTGAGTATTCAGGGAAACAGGCTCTGTTAGTTGAATTATAAATTGGTACCTTTCAGAAAGGCACTTTTTTTCAGCAATGTTATTTCTAGAAACATATCCTTACTAATTATAGCGCTCAGGGTTCTTCTGGAAAGCTTATCCTCAAGGGATCAAACTTGACATTCCTTTTAGCAACATGAGTCTATGATGAAGTCTCCGACATATTGGTATGGATATGTTTGAATATTTGTCCTTTAAAAGAGAATCAGAGACAAGTCAATGCTCCACCAAAAGTCCAAAATGTGTGATTTTGAATACTTTAGCAACATGTACTTTTTCTGCCACCCCTCAAATCATACAGTCATCAACAGCAAGTATTAATTAAGTGATATGATATGTTAGACACTGAGTATGCAGGTAGACACAAACTTGAGTAAATCTAATATAATAAGGAGAAACAAGCCTTAGATCTTAAAAAGAGAAATAGTAAGTTTTGTATTTATGTGATATTCTGAGTCTCAACAAGAAAAAACAGAGTAATTGGTACTAGAAGTCACCTGTTTGCTTGAAAATTACAAGAGCCAGGTGCTATCAGTATGCATCATGTGTACTAACAAACGTGAAATGTTAATCTGACACAATTCTGGATGATAACAGCAAAAGAGTAAATATTTAGTGAACACTTATTATATTTTAACTTTACACATAGAGATGTGTGAGAGTTCGTGTTTCTGTGTGTATGTGTGTGTGTGTGTGTGTGTGTGTGTGAGAGAGAGAGAGAGAGAGAGAGAGAGAGAGAGAGAGAGAAGGAGAGACAGAGATAGCCATAGGTAGTGAGATAGGGTGAGTAGGGTGAGTCAGAAAACAAGTCAGGGAGAGACATAGACAAAGGCACCATGGAACAAAAAAAATAAGAAAAAAGAGGCATGGAAGCAAGCTGTTAGAAATCAAAGAAATGCACATTAAAATAATGAAATACTTATTTCGAGTCTTTTCAAATTAGGCAAGATTTTTTTAAAGCAAAAAATAAAATCATGATAAAACTGTTGACATCCAAATTGGTATACTTTCACATCTTTAATGCCACATTAGAGATGTTCTTAAGGCTTTAATGACAAAATAGTCTCTAATGTCAAGTGAGAGCAAAAAACGTATCTGGTGAACTGTATCACTAAGATATGGACATGATTAGGAATTATGTGCTGCATTTTGAGACTACCCAAAATGTGGAAACAACCACGGATTGCGTTATCATGGAAAGCCCATACTATTTGGAGGCAGATAACCTGAGTCTGAGTCCTTACTGGCTCTCTAATTTGTTTCTTAACTTCTCCGAGTTTATTTCTTAATTAGAAAAATGGGGATAATAACAATATCTATCTCTAAGAACTATAGCAAAGATTAAATACGTTTATGAATGAGTCATTTATAAAAGACAGATCACTATAAAATGTTATTTTTAGAGAAAATGTTTACATTAAATAACACAATAAAAAAGAGCATTTCTTTCAGCTCTGCATTTTAACTTCTAGGAATTTAGCTTAAATAACTAATTAAGGATACAAACAGATTTAGCTATAAGGATGGTCATCACAGTATAGTTTATAACAACAAATTATTATTGTCAACTTAAATGATGCTATAAACTGCGATCTATACAATTAAGTGAATAAATACTATCTGGACATTTAAAATGGTGTTGCAAAAATAAAAAACATAAAATAAATAAAAATAAATAAAATGGCATCATAGATGGTTATTTACACAAGATATTCATAATAAACTGTTAATTAGATTAGTAGATTATGAACATTAATATTATATTTCAAATTTTAATGATTTCCATGGATGCACTGATAGTAAAATTATGAATGGTTTATATTTTCTTTCATACTTTCTTTTTCTTTTTTCTTTCTCTTTTTCTCTTTCTTCCTTTCTTCCTTCCTTCCTTCCTTCCTTCCTTCCTTCCTTCCTTCCTTCCTCTCTCTCTCTCTCTCTCTCTCTTTCTTTCTTTCTTTCTCTCTCTCTCTCTCTCTTTCTTTCTTTCTTTCTTTCTTTCTTTCTCCTTCTTTCTTTCTTTCTCTCTCTCTCTCTCTCTCTCTCTCTCTTTCTTTCTTTCTTATTTTTGCTTGCTTATTTTCTTGCTTACTTGCAGTCTTTCTTGCTGTCTTCCTTTCTGCTCATTTTATCTAAAAATATTTTCTAATGGAGCATAAATATTTCCTTTAACATTGGAAAAAAATGTTTTAAGAACAAAAGAAAGTAATCCTACTACAGAAAATAGACTTTAAGAAAGAAACTTTGAAGAATGATCATACTGAAGAAGATGCTTGAAAATTTATAATCACATCTATCTCTTCAAAGCTTAAAATCTGTTCATTAAAAGTATTCTGCTTACTAAACTAATCAGGGCAACTTGTAAAAGGAAATATTCTCTCAAAATGATACTTTCTACCCTCTTCACGCATAATTTTAATCAATAGTTTATCTCAAGGCTGGAATGAAACTGGAAAACAGTCCTTCACCAATCTACTGCATAGTCTAAAATAAGTTAAGGAGCTTCTTTATTTTTTTATATTTCTGACAAATACTAACAGTAAACTTAGATTTGTTGGCATAATTTTGACAGTGGCTAGAAAGCATCAGTCATCAGTAAAAGATTTGACCTAAAAGACATTTGGTATGAAGTCTCCCCTCTCTTCATTCATACCCAAAGTGAAAATTTGCATTTATCTTCAGATGTGAAGCCAATCATGAATGATGTTGCATTTTCACATTCTCAGGTCTCCATATATCTTCTCTGCTGCTTGCTTTGCCTCAATATTAAAACACAAAATGCACAAGTTCTTCCAAAGTCCCAAAGTAGACTCTCACCATTGTTTGGGAGTCTCCATATCGAAGACAACAAGGACAACATCCCAGGACACAGGAATGGGAGTCCAG
>NW_011889258.1:451134-465912 GCF_000151845.1 Pteropus vampyrus
TATATACACATATTATATTTATAATTCTATATTTGTAAACTAAATATGCAAATATTGACTCATGTTGTACACTTGAAACTAATATAAAGCTATATATCAATTGTATATTAATTTTGAAAAACTCAACAAACTAGAAATAGAAGGGAACTCTTCAACATGATAAAGAACTTTGATAATATATCTATAGATAATATTACAATTAATGGTAAAAAACCGAAAGCTTTCTTTAAGTTCAAAAAGAAGTGTGTCTACTTTTGCTACTTATATTCAACATTGTACTGGAAGTTCTACCTAGAAAAGTTATACAAGATAAGTACATAAAATCATCTAAACTGGAAAGGAGGAATTGAAACTATATTTGCAGATGACATGTTTTTATATATAGAAAATTATTTTAAAAATCTATTTTAAAGCCCTATCAGAGTTATTAAATGAATTTAGCAAAGTTACAGGATACAAGATTAACATGAAAAAATTAGTTATATTTCTATACATTGGCAATAAACAATCCAAAAAGGAAATTAAGAAAAAAATTCCATTTATGATAACATTAAAAATAACAAAATACTTCAGAATAAATTTAACCAAGTTTCAGGGTTCAAGAGTTGTGCATTAAAAAACAGAAAACATTGCCGAAATTTAAAAAGACAAAGAAATGAAAGGCTTCCTATGTCTTATGGATTAGAAGATATATTAGTGTTAAGATGGCAATATGTCCCAAAGCAATCTACAGATTCTATGCAATTTCTATAAAAATCCCAATGACTAATTTTTGCAGAAATGAGATAGTTAATGTTAAAATTTATATTGACTTGCAAAGGACACTGAATAGACAAAACAATCTTGAACAAGAACAAATTTGAAGGACTCACAGATCTCAATTTCCAAAATTATGACAAAGCTACAGTAATCGAAACAGTGTGGTACTAGCATAGGAATAGATATATAGATCAGTGGAATAGAATTGAGAGTCCAGAAGTAAAATCCCATGTCTATGGACAACTTATTTTTGACAAGTTTGTCAAGACCATTCAATGATGGAAAGAAAATTTTCAACAAATGGTTTTGGGACAACTTGGATCATATACAAAAATGAACTCAAGGTTCCAGTCAAAGTGGACTAGGTAAAAGTAGGGATTGCAGTCTATGGCCATGCCACCCTGAACGTGCCCAATCCCATTTGATCTTGGAAACTAAGCAGGGTCGGGCCTGGTTAGTACTTGGATGGGAGACCACCTAGGAATACCAGGTGCTGTAGGTGTTAAAAAAAAGTGGGGATTGCCTCCTCCCAGAAATGCATTAAAATTACAACCAAATTTTAAACTAACAACATGGAAGACCACCTGAAGTCTAGCTGATCATAACAAATACATCTAAATATATAAAGAAAAGCTACATTGAGACCAATAAGAGAGGCAGAGACATGAAGCAGGCTGGTCCCATACCCAAGTGTGGCAGTCGAGCACTGGGAGGGAGAGTGTGGCTTAAGAGGCCCCACAAAGGGGATAAAATGCCCGAGCCCTACATAGGGCTCCCTAGCCCAGGGTTTCAGTCCCAGGAAGGAAAGTTACTACAAAATCTGACTATAAAAATCAGTGGAGATTCTGCGTGAGACAGAAGGAACTTGAAAACTCAGACATCCCCCTTAAAGGGCCTGAGCACAGATTCACTCACTTGCAGACATTCACCCCAGGTTCTGGAGGAGGGTCAGCAACATGAGAGGCATAGGACACATACGGGGAAAGACTGAGTTTGGTGGTGCCAGGGGTAGGGCTGAAAAGACAGTTGCCATTCATTGTTCCTTTGTCGAGCCACCCTCTGGGGCAGTTTACGGATGGGTACCCTCTTGCCTGTGTTGAGCCCTCATCCTGCATGGCCAATTATGAAGCTGCATTAATCCAGTGAGTTCAGCCTCCTCCTCTCATGTCGCCCTGGGATCCTTCTCCACGCAACTCACAATATGCCTGCTGTGGGCCTGTTGCCAAGCAGCCAGCCCCACCCTTAACCTTCCTTGAGCTGTGCATTCATGGGCAGGCAGCAACCCTCAGCTGGTAGCTGCCTGCATGAAGCCCGCACATTATGGGGGAGACTTTTGGTGACAAGCCACTGGTACCAGCCCAAACTGCAGTGTCTCTTGCGCAGATCACTGGCAGATAGTAGCAGGCTCTGTTGTGATCTGTGACTTTTGCAGGAGCCCCTGGGTTCAGCTCTGGGTTCAGCTCTGATATTGTCCTGACTTAATCAACTGTGTCTCCCTGAGACTCTACACCACCCAACCCACAAATTTCCCATGGTGGGCCCATTTCTGGGCAGCCAGCCCCACCCTGTGCTTTCCCTGAACCACGAATTTGACAGTAAACAAAAGCCCTCAGCTCGGGCAGCCCGCACATGGTCAGTGCATTCCAGGAGAGACATTCAGAGGCAGGCCATAAGCCACTCCCCGAGCTATGATATTTCATGAACATATCATAGGTGTCTGAAGGCCTGAGGCAGACAGCAGCTGACTTTGCCGCAATCTAAAACTTTTACAGGAAGCCACAGATTCAGCACTGGAAAAAATCCTGATTCTGCATTGGCCACGTGAAATCTGCACACCTTACACTAGTGACTCCCTAGGTCTGCAACCCACCCATCTCCCATATCAACCAAAGGGTCTTTAAACTGTGGAGTCTTACAGGTATCTGGCAGACAGCCTCAGTCTTTGCCATCCACTGGTACTTTAATTGAACCACCCCAGCGCATGGTACTGGAGGAAACAAACCTGAGTTCACAGCATGCTTTCCATTTGCTACCAGACCCAGCATAGGCAGTAATAATTCGTGGATTGCTTTGTAGGTCTTAAAGGTAACTCAGAACAATCAAAGGTCTTGGCCTACATAGGAATCCCCTCCCAAGGGGCCCCAGAACTAATACACCCAGAGGCTGGCATCAGAGCACAACAGAGCACCACCTGACTAGCCTTATAAGCAGAACATCCAAAGGGTGGTCTCAATAAGTACACAACCCTGCTGAGGTGAATCCAACTGTATGGGATCAATGCTCACACAGCAGCTCATACCCTGTGGGTGTAGCCAATCCCCACAGCCAGTCAGCCTGAGAGTCACTCCCAACCACTGACATGATAACAGCAATCAAGGTTTAGCTGCAACAGGAGAACACTCACAACCTACTCAATTAACACATTTAGAACCCTTGATCAGGGAGGCTGTGCCACTGAGCCATGCAGGACACCTACTGCATAAGGCCACCTGGCAAAGGCTGTGAGATGTAACAAATTTTCCTAACACATAGAAATAAAACAGAGAGGCAACTAAAATCAGAAAAAAAACCATAGACATGGTACAAATGAAACAGCAGACAAAAACTCCAGAAAAAAAAATACTAAAGAAAATGGAGGCAAGCAACCTACCAGAGACAGTTCAAAATACTAGTTATAAGGATGCTTAATGAACTTAGGGGGAGAATAGTAATCTCAGTGAGGACTTTAACAGAGAGATAATAAGCATAAAAAGGACAAGGAACCCCCCTCCAAAAACAAACAAACAAACAAAAAAAACAAAATCAAAAAACAAAAGAACCACTCAGAAATGAAAAAACACTAGAAGAAATCAACAATAGATTAGATAAATTGGATGATCGAATCAGTGAGTTGGAAGATAAAGTAGCAGAATACACTAAATCAGAACAGTAAAAATAAATACAAATTTTTAAAAATGAGAAAAGTTTAAGAGACCTCTGGGAAAACATTAAACACACCAATATCTGAATCATAGGGGTACCAGAAGAAGAAGAGAGAGAGCAAGGGATTCAGAACCTATTTCAAGAAATAGTGACTGAAAACTTCCCTAACCTGGTGAAGGAATAGACATACAAGTCCAGGAAGCATAAGAGTCCCAAACAAGAGGAAACCTAGGAGACCCACTCCAAGACAAAACATAATTAAAATGACAAAGAGATAATGTTTAAAGCAGCAAGAGAAAAGCATTTAGTTACCTACATGAAAGCTCCCATATGACCATCAGCTGATTTCTCAACAGAAATTTTGCAGCCCAGAAGACTGTCAAGAAATATTTAAATTGATGAAAAACAAGAACCTACAACCAAGAATATCTAGCAAAGCTATCAAATGAAATGTAAGATAAGATAAGAGCTTCTAAGTCAGGAAAGAGCTAGAGAAATTCATTACCAACAAGCCAATGTGAAAAAAAAAATGTTAAGAGCATGTCTGTTAAAAGAAAAAGGGGGAATTCTGGGAAACATGGAGGAGTAAGAGACGTTCCTGGATCTCTCCCCCTGAAACAACTATAAGCTGAACATCTAAAACTCAACAACAACAACAAAAGAAACACCCAAACTGCACACCAGCATGTCTGAGTGTGAGATCTGCATATAAGAGCTACCACAGGTCAGAACCCCAGGTTTTGGGTAGTGGACTGGGAGAAATAAAGAAGTTGCTTCTCAAAGCCTCCAGAACTCCCTGTAGGAGGAGAGGGAGGGGAGACGGCATGGCAAGTTCCCTGAACAGCCTTGCCTGGGAGAGTTATGATTTCCACGCAGCCGGCAGCAGGGCCCAGTCATCAAGGCAGAAAGCAGAGAAGTGGCATGGGACCACAGAGAAACAACAGTTGATTTCAACTGGCCCTGGTTGCAAAACCGCAGCCCCCAACTCCTAACTCAGAGAGCCCCTTCCCACACACACCACAAGACCGATCACCGCAGAGCCCCAGGGGAATCTGAGCAAATGCTGCTGAGACTGAAGTTTCCTCTCACAGCTTCTGGAGCTACCTGCAGGAGGAGATAGAGGAGAGAAGGTGTGGCAACTTTCCGGAACAACCCTGCCTGGAAGTGCTGTGAATTTGGTGCAACTGGTGGCAGGGGCAAGTCATCAGGGCAGAAAGCAGTGAAGCGGAACAGGATCAGAAAAGAAACAACAGTTGATTTTTACCAGTGATGGTTGCAAAACAAAGACTGAGCCACAGTACTCAACTCCCAACCCAGAGAGTGGATCCCCGCATCACTCTGAGACCGATCACCGCAGAGCCCTAAGGGAATCTGAGCAAACGCTGCTGAGACTGTAGCTGACCCTGAGAGAGACTGAAACTGAGGGCAGAGATGTGTGAGTAAATATCTTCAAGAAAATAAAAAAGGCATTATTTAGGCTTTATATAAAGCTAGGACCCAAGAGGCTTAGGCACCTCCTACTGAAAACCAAAAGAAAAGTGCCTTCGTTGCAGCAGTCTAAAGAGAGACCTTTATATAATAAATCTTTCTCCAAAAAAAAAAAGCAGAATATATATCCATTAACGCTTAGGTGGAGAAAGAGCCCATTATACACCATGAATAGCCAAGGTGACAAGGCATCTCAGAAAGAAAGAGAAAAATCTCCAGAAAATAAACTTACAAACATGAAAATATGCGACTTAAATGGCAGAATTCAGGATGATATTTCTGAAAAAACTCAGTGAATTCTGAAATGAGTCATATCAACAATTTCAGAAATTGAAAAAAAAACAACTAGATGAGCAGAACAAGGAGATTGAAACCCTCAAAAAGAGAATAGATCTTCTGGAGATAAAAAATACACTGCAAGAGTTGAAAAATAAAATCTCAAGCTTGGGAAATAAAGTCGACCAAATGGAGAAAAGGATCAGTGACATCAAAGACAGAAATCTAGAATAAATTAGAAGGAAGAAGAGAGAAATCAAAGAATGAAAAATAATGAAAGAGAAATTCAAGAAATAGCTGATACCATCAGGAGAAGAAACATAATAATGAGCATTATCGAAAGCAAGGAAAAGGATCAGGGAATGGACATCATTTTCAGACAAATAGTTGATGAGAATTTCCCAAATCTAAGGAGTGAATGCACCTTGGAATTCAAGAAGTCAACAGAACACCCAATTATCTCCTCAAAAAGGCCTTCAACAAGACACATTGAATTAAAGTTCTCAAAAATCAACGACAAAGATAGAATTCTCAGGGCGACCAGGGAGAAGAAAACAGTAACTTTAAAAGGAAACCCATTATATTATCCTCAGACTTCACGGCGTGAAATTTACAAGCCAGAAAGGAATGGAATCAAATATTTAAACTATTAATTGAAAGGAACTACCAGCCTAGAATAATGTATCCAGCTAAGCTCTCCTTTAGATATGATGGAGAAATTAATACCTTTCCAGACACACAAAAAATTGAGGGAATTCTCCACTACGAAGCCTGCACTACAGGAAATACTGAAAAGGGTCAACTCACCTAAAACAAAATGACAAAAAAAAAAAAAACAAACAAAACATAATTAGTAGTAAAGTGAGTATCAAGCAAATAGAAGCAGAAGAGTGCAATCTTTACCAAGATCAGGGTATTATAAGCTTAAAAATGAGGAAAAGAATTGCTATAGAAAGATAGTAATCAACATTTAGCAAATATAGGGACATTTTGAGATGACAATGATGAAAAAGGGAGTATTCAAAGATGCAATTACACAAAGGGGAATGGAGAAAAGGCACGTGTAGAAGAGAATGCACGACTGAATATATATAACTATCCTTTTCATGTTTGTAATGGTAACTACATGCCAAAGATTCAGAACTGAAGTATATAACATAAATCAAGAATAACCAGGGGTAAAAACAACAAACGCCAACAAAAAACAAAAACAAAAACAAAAAACAGAAGCACAAGGACAAGAATGCAATGGAAACACCAAGCTACCAGAAAGCAAAAGATAAAATGGCTGTAAGAAGACCTCATATTTCAATAATCATCCAAAACGTAAAAGGACTGAACACACCAATAAAAGGCACAGAGTTGCAGAATGGAACAAAAAACAAAACCTAACCATTTGCTGCCTCCAGAAGACACATCTTAGCTCCAAAGACAAGTGTGGACTCAAAGTGAAAAGGTGGAAAATGATATTTCAAGCAAATGGCATCCAGAGAAAAGTGGGAGTAGTGGTACTAATATCAGAGAAGTAGACTTCAAAATAAGAAAAACTAAAGAAAGATATGGAGGGACACTTCATAATGGTAAAAGGAATCATACATCAAGAAGAGAAAACACTTATTAATATCTATGCTCCCAATAAGGAAGCATATGTAAAGCAATTACTAACAGAAGTAAAGGTAGAAACAGACCAAAACACTATCATAGTAGGGGATTCTAATTAACCCACTGCCGGATATGGATAGATCATCAAAACAGAAAATCAATAAGGAAATAATATCCTTAAATGACACATTAGACCAGTTGGACATAATTAACATTTACAAAGCCTTCCATCCCAAAACAGCTGCTTATACATTCTTCTCTAGTGCACATGAAACATTCTCTAGAATCAACCACATAGCCTCAACAAATATAAGAGGGTTGAAATCATACCAACCATATTCTCTGATCATAATGCTTTGAAACTAGAGATCAACTGCAAAAAGAAAGCAGGAAGAACCATAAGTATATGGTTAAACGACATGCTATGGAAGAATAACTGGGTCCAGGAAAAAATAAAAAAAGAGATCAAGAGATAGAGAGAAACAAATGATAATGATAGTACAACATATCAAAATTTATGGGACACGGCGAAAGTGGTCATAAGAGGAAAGTTCATATCGTTACAGGCGATATCTCCAAAACCAAGAACGAGTCCAAATAAACAACCTAATGCTTCATCTTTAAAAAACTAGAAAAAGAAGAATAAATGAAGCCCAAAGTCAGCAAAAGAAATTATTAAAATTAGAGCAGAAATAAATGAAATTTAAAACAACAACAACAAAAAACGATAGAAAAAATAAATACGAGAAAGAGCTAGTTCTTCGAGAAGGTTAAAAAAAAATGACAAACCCCTGGCTAGACTCACTAAAGAAAAAAGAGAAAGGACACAAATAAACAAAATCTGGGATGAAAGAGGGGAAATTACAACTGACATCACAGAAATACAAAGAATCATGCAAAAATACTATGAAAAAGTATACAATAACAAATTTAATAACCTAGAAGAAATGGACCAGTACTTAGAAAACTATAATCTTCCTGAATCAAGACGATCTGGAAAATTTAAATAGACCGATCTGCACTATGGAAATTGAAACAATCATCAAAAACCTACCATAAAGTAAAAGTCCAGGACCAGATGGCTTCACCAGTGAATTCTACCAAACATTCAAAGAAGATTTAATGTCTATTCTCCTCAAACTCTGCCAAAAATATCGAAGAGGAGGTAATACTTTCCATCTCATTTCATGAGGCCAATATTACTCTGATACCAAAACCTGGTAAAGATAACACAAAAAAGAAAACTACAGACCAATATCTCTCATGAACGCAGATGCAAAAAATCTAAATAAGATACTAGTGAACCAAATACAGCAACATATTAAAAAGATTATATACCACGATCGATTGGGCTTCATCCCAGGGGCACAGAGATGGTTCACCGTACGCAAATCGATTAATATGATACATCACATAAACAAATTAAAAAATAAGAATCATATGATCATATCAATAGTTGAAAAAGCCTTCAACAAGATACAGCATCCATGTATGATGAAAACACTTAAAATTGGTATAGGACAGTACCTTAACATAATAAAGACCATATATGACAAACCCTCAATCAACATTATACTTAGTGGAGAAAAACTAAAAATCTTCCCTCTAAGATTAGGAACAAGGCAAAGCTGTCTACTATTGCCACTGTTATTCAATATAGCTTTGGAGGTCCTAGTAAGTGCAATAGGATCAGAGAGATAGAAAAGACATCCAAATAGGAAACGAAGAAGTCAAACTGTCACTCTTTGTGGATGACATGATTCTCTATATAGAAGACCCTAAAATCTCCACAAGAATACTACTAGAAATAATAAGCAAATACACTAAAGTCTCTGGATACAAAATCAACGTTCAAAAATCCATAGTATTTCTATACTCCAATAATGAAGTGTCAGAAAAAGAAGTGGAAAAAATAATTCCTTTTGCAATTGTACCAAGAAGAATAAAATTCCTAGGAATAAATTTAACAAAACATGTGAAGGACTTGTATAATGAAAACTACAAGACCCTATTAAAAGAAATCGAAGATACAATGAAATGGCAAGATATTCTGTATTCTTGGATTGGAAGAATCAACATAGTGAAAATGATCATACTACCTAAAACATTTTACAGGTTTAATGCAATCCCTATCAAAATCCCATTGGAAATTTTTAAAGAAATAGAACAAAAAATCATCAGATTTGTATGGAAGAACAAAAGACCCCGAATTGCCAAAGCCATCCTGAGAAAAAAGAACGAGCCTGGAGGCATCACTCTGCCTGACTTCAAATTATCCTACAAAGTGACAGTAATCAAAACAGCATGGTATTGGCAGCAAAACAGACACACGGACCAGTGGAACAGAATCTAGAGTCCAGAAGTAAACCCATACTTATATGGGCAAATAATTTTTGACAAAGAAGCCAAAAACATACAGTGGAGAAAGGAAAGGCTCTTCAATAAATGGTGCTTGGAAAAATGGAAAGCCACCTATAAAAGAATGATACTAGAGTGTTGTCTATCACCACACACCAAAATTAAATCAAAATGAATTAAGGACCTGAAGATGAGACCTGAAACAATAACACACACAGAAGAAAACATTGGAAGTAAAGTCAAAGACTTTGCACTTAAAGAGGATTTTATGAAATTTACCTCAAAGGCAAGGGAAATAAAAGCTAAAATAAACAAAGGGGAGTACATCAAACTAAAAAGCTTCTGATCAGCAAAAGATATCGTCAACAAGGTAAGGAGACAACCATCCGAATGCGAAAATATATTTACAAGCAACACTTCCAATAAGGGCCTAATATCCAAAATATACAAAGAACTCATACGACTCAATAACAGCAACAACAGCAAAAAACATCCAATCAAAATATGGGCAGAGGACCTGAACAGACACTTCTCCCTAGAGGACGTACAAATGGCCAACAAATATATGAAAAGATGCTCAACATCTCTAGCTATTAGGGAAATGTGAGACCATCTCACACCTGTTAGAATAGCTATCATCAACAAGACAGGTAATAACAAATTCTGAAGAGGTTTGGGGAAAAATAGAACCCTCATACACTGCTGGTATGACTGAAAATTGGTATAGCCAATATGGAAAACAGTATGGAGGTTCCTCACAAAAACTAAGAATTGGTCTACAATGTGATCCAGCAATCCCTCTACTGAGTATTTACCCCAAAGCCTTGAAAACCCATATCCAAAAAGATATTTGCACACCGATGTTCATTGCAGCATTATTCACAGTAGTCAGGACATGGAAGCAACTGAAATATCCTACGATAGATGATTGGCTAAAGAAGCTGTGATACATAAGTACAATAGAATATTACTCAGCCATAAGAAGAGATGAAATATTGCCATTTGCGACAACATGGATGGACCTCGAGATAATCATGCTAAGCGAAATCAGCCAGACAGGAAAAGTTGAAAATCAAATAATATCACTTGTATGTGGAATATAAACCTAAAAGCAACAAATGAACAGGACAAACAAACAGAGACTCATGGATATGGACAATGGACTAGTAGTTACCAGAGGGTAGAGAGTTGGGGAGGGGGAGGAAGTAGATGGAGTAAAGGGGGTCAAATATAGGGGATAGAGTTGGGTGAAGTGGTTAAAAATGTATTAAATATATAGTAGTTGAAGGAAATTGGACATTAGGTAGTAAACACACTATATAATATACAGGTGTCAAATTATAATGTATACATGAAAATTATATAATTCTGTTAACCAATGTTACCCCAATAAACTTAATAAAAAAATAAAATAAAAAAAGAAAAAAGAAAAAGGGGGAAAACCCATAAATTTGAATAATGAAATGACAATAACTTTGTACTTATCAGTAATCACTTTAAATGTAAGTGGATTAAATGCTCCAATCAAAAGACAAGGGTAGCTGAATCAATAAGAAAACAGAAACTATATATATATTGTTTACGAGATACTCACTTCAGATCAAATATGCACACAGATTGAAAGTAAAGGGATGGTAAAGATATTTCATGCAAATATAAATAAAAAATATAGGGTAGCAATACTTATATCAGACAAAATAGATTTTAAAACAAAAGCTTTAATAAGAGACAAAGAAGGGCATTACATAATGTTAAAGGGATCAATATAACAAGAGGACATAACCCTAGTAAACATATATGCACCCAACACAGGAGCACATACATATATAAAGCAGTTACTGACCGACATAAAGGGAGAGATTGACAGTAATACACTCATAGTAACAGACTTTAACACCACACTGACACAAATGGACAGATCTTCCAGTCAGAAAATCAACAAGAAAACAGCAGCCTTAATGACAAACTACACCAGATAGATTCATTGATATTTTCAGAGCATTTAACTCCGAAGTAGCAGAATATACATTCTTCTCAAGTGCACATGAAACATTTCCTGGGATAGACCATGTGTTAGGACACAAAACAAATCTCAATAAATTTAAGAAGATTAAAATTATATAAAGAATCTACTTTGGCCACCATGGTATAAAACTAGAAATTAATTACAGGAAAAAAAAAACTCGAAAATATACAAACACAGAGAGGCAAAACAACATGCTACCAAACAATGTGTGGTTAATAATTAGATCAAGGAAGATATCAAAAGATACCTAGATAAAAATGGAAATGAAAACATGATGACTCAAAATCAATGAGACATTGTGAAAGCAGTCCTAAGATGCTTAGGACTAGCAATACATGCCTACTTCAGGAAACCAAAAAAAAACTCAAATAAGCAATCTAACCTTACACTTAAAAGAAGTAGAAAAAGGACAGCAAACAAAACCAAAGTGAGTAGAAAAAAGGAAAGCATAAATATCAGAGCAGAAATAAAAAATAGAGTATAGAAAAACAGTACAAAAGACTAGTGAAACTAAGAACTGGTTCTTTGAAAGAATAAACAAATTGATTAACCTTAACCAGCTTCATCAAGAAAAAAAGAGAGAGGACTCAAATTAATAATATCAGAAATAAAAGAAAAGTAACAATGGACTCCCCAGAAATACAAAGGAGAATAAGAAAATATTACAAGCAATTATATGCCTATAAATTGGACAATCTTGAGGAAATAATACATTTCTAAAAACATACAATCTCACAAAACTGAGTCAAGAAGAAACAAAAAATCTGAACTGTTTGATTACCATCAACAAACCTGAATCGTTAATCAAAAAACTTCTAAATAACGAAAGTCCTGAACCAGATGGCTTCATAGGTGAATCTAGCAAACATTCAAGGAAGAATTAATATCTATGCTTCTCAAACTATTCCAAAAAAATTAAAGGGGATGGAAGCCCCACTAACTATTTTTTCAAGGTCATCATTACCCTGATTCCAAAACCAGACAAATACATTACCAAAAAACAAACAAAACAAACAAAAAAACAACTATAGGCCAATATCTCTGATGAACATCAATACAGAAATCTTCAACAAAATATTAGCAAAATGAATTCATCAATATATTAAAAAGATCATACACCATGATTGAGTTGGATTTATTCCTGGGATGCCAGATTAGTTTAATATCTGCAAATCAATTAAAGTGATATACCACATTAAAAAATTGAAAGATATAAATCATATGATCATTATCAATAAATAGAGCCAAAGCATTCGACAAAATCCAGTATCCATTTATGATAAAAACTGCAGCAAAGTGGGAATAGAGGGAACACACCTCAACATAATAAAGGCCATATATGACAAATGTACAGAAAACATCATGTTTAATGAGGAAAAGCTAAAAAGCATTTTTCTTAAGATCAGGAACAAGACAAGGATGCCCACTTTCACCACTTCTATTCAACAATGTATTAGAAGTCCTAGCTATAGCAATAAGACAAGAAAGAGAAATAAAAGGCATTTAAATCGGAAAGGAAGAAGTAAAATTGTCATTACTTGCAGATAACAGCATACTACATATAGAGAACTCTAAAGATTCCACCAAAAAACTGTTAGAACTGATAAACGAATACGGTAAAGTAGCAAGATATAAAATTATTATTCAGAAGTTGTTTGTATTTTATACACCAATTATGAACAATCAGAAAGAGAAATTAAGAAAACAATCCATTTACAATTGCATCTAAAACAATAAAATCTTTAGGAATCAAATTAACCAAGGAGGCAAAAAACCTGTTATCAAAAAATTGTAAGTCATTAAGAAAATTGAAGAAGATATAAATAAATGGAAGCATATACTGTGCTCATGGGTAGGAAGAATCAACATCATTAAAATGGCCATACCACCCAAAGCAATCTATACCAAAGTTGGAGGTATCACACTACCTGATATCAAACTGTACTACAAGTCCATTGTTATCAAAATGGCATGGTACTGGCATAAAAATAGACACATAGATCTATGGAACAGAATAGAGAGCCCAGAAATAAATCCATGCCTATACGGCCATTTAATCTATGACAAAGGAACAGAGAATATACAATAGGGTAAAGACAGTTTCTTCAACAAATGATGTTGGGAAAACTGGATACACATGCAAAAAAATGAAACTAGATCACCTTCTTACACCATATACAAGAATAAACTCAAAATAGATTAAAGACTAATGTAAGACCCCAAACCATAAAAGTTCTACAAGAAAACATAGGCAGTAAATTCTCTGATATTGTTATTAGTAAATTTTTTTCTGATATATCTCCTCATAAAAGAGAAACAAAAGAAAAATAAACAAATGAGACTACATGAAACTAAAGTTTTTGCACAGCAAAGGACACCATCCACAAAATGAAAAGACAACCTACTAAATAAGAGAAGATATTTGCCTATGAAACATCTAACAAGGGGTTAATATCAAAAAATATATAAAGACTTCATACAACTCAACAACAAAGAAACAAACGATCCAATTAAAAAGTAGGCTAAAGACATAAATAGGGATTTCTCCAAAAAAGAAATACGAATGGCCAATAGACATATGTAAAGATGCTCAAGGTCACTAATCATCAGAGAGATGAAAATTAAAACCACAATGAGATATCACCTCACACCTGTCGAGATGACTGTCATCAATAAATCAAAAAAACAACAGTGTTGGTGAGGATGTAGAAGAAAGAGAACCCTCATGTACTGTTGATGGTATCACAAATTGGTATAGCTACTGTGGAAAACAGTTTGAAGATTCCTTAAAAATTTAAAAATAGAACAATCTTTGGACCTAGCAAGTACACTTCTGGATATTTATCCAAAGAAAACCAAAATACTAGTTTGTAAAGATCTGTTTAATTTAATATAATATTTATTACATATATATTACATATTAAATTAGATATGATTTAATTTAATTTATATAATTATTTATATATATATATGTTAAAATGTGATAAGTGCTATGGAGGAAAGCAAGGCACAGCATAATTAAAATTTTAAAGGTTAAAGACAGAGAATCTTAAAAGCAGCAAGAGAAGAGCAATTAGTTACCTACAAGGGAGCTTTCATAAGACTGTCAGCTGATTTCTCAACAGAAGTATTGCCAAAGAGATTGGCAGGAAATCTTTAAAGTGATGAAAAGCAAGTATCTACAACCAAGATTATTCTACCCAACAAAGCTATCATTTAGAATCAAAGGACAGATAAAGCACTTCCCAGACAAAAAAAAAAAGCTAAAGGAGTTCTTCATCACCAAACCAGCAATTGTTAAAGGGATTTCTTTAAGGAAAAGAAGGGGAAAAAAAGATTAAAAATAT
>NW_011889258.1:466207-606636 GCF_000151845.1 Pteropus vampyrus
TATATATATAATGGAATATTACTTAGCCATAAAAAAGAATGAAATCTTGCCACCTGCAACAACATGAATGGTGAGAATTGTGCTGGGTAAGACAGAGAAAGACAAATTTCATATGTGGAATCTAGAGAACAAGATAAACAACCAACCAAGAGAAAGAAGCTAGCTCATAGATACAGAGAGCATTTGATTGTTGTCAGATTAGTGGGTCAGGTAATGACTGAAGGGGAAGGAGATTAAGAAGTACAAATTGGTAGTTACAAAATAGTCATGGGGATAGAGAATATAGAATGGGAATATAGTCAGTAGTATTGTAATAAGTATGCATGGTGCCAGATGGGTACTACTTTTATCAGGATGATCACCTCATAAGTTATATAAATGTCTAATTACTCTATTGTACATCTGAAATTAATATATTGTATGCCAGCTATAATTGAAAATGATAAAAAATAAAATAAATAAAAATTACTCAAACTGTTTAATTCAAAGCATTTATGTAAAATAAGCAAACACTATATATTAATTACAAAAATAATGGGTAAAAACTTCATCAAAATTATCGTTATTTATCTTCAAAAAAGTATAGTGTTAAATTTTTATTAATATTTTGTTTTAAATAATTATAGATACATGGGTTCTTGCAAAGATATTACAAACAGGCCCTTGGAACCTTTTATCCAGTTACTTCCATATGTCTTATCTAGCTATAGCTATAGTACAATATCATCAGGACATTAACAATGGAACAATGTATGTATACATAATTCTCTGGCATTTTTTACATATGTAGTTTCATATATTCTCCACTGCAATCAAGATATTAAATTCTTCCATCATTGAAAAGATCTCCATTTTGCTATATCACAGTCACTACAGCGCTTCCCTGGCATATCTCTAATCTCTGACAACCACAAAAATGTCCTCCATCTCTATGATTTTGTAAATTCAAACATTCAAATTCTCTCTTTCTCTCAATCTCTCTCTCTCTAATCTATGATTTTCTTTTTTTTAAATTCAACTTAATGATTCTGAGGTCCATCAGAGTTGTTGCTTTATTAATACTTTGTTCTTTTTTTAGCATTCCATGATATGGACACCATTCTTTTTTTTTTTTAAATTAAGTTTATTGGAGTAACATTGGTTAATACAATTATATAATTTTCAGATGTACATTATAATTTGACATCTATATATTCTATTGTGTGTTTACCACCCAAAGTTCAGTTTCCTTCAGCTACCATATATTTGATATACTTTACACGCTTCACTCTCCCCTTATCCCCTATATTTGACTCTCTTTACCCCATCTACATTCACTCTTCTCCGAACACCCTATCTTTAGATAACCACTAGTCCATTGTCCATGTCCCTGAGTCTCTGTTGGTTTGTCCTGCTCATTTGTTGCTTTTAGGTTTATATCCCACATATAAGTGATATTATTTGATTTTCAACTTTTTCTGTATGAGTTATTTCACTTAGCTTGATTATCTCAAGGTCCATCCACGTTGTCGCAAATGGCAGTATTTCATCTCTTCTTATGACTGAGTAACATTCCATTGTATATATGTACCACAGCTTCTTTAGCCAAGTAGGACACTTTGGTTGCTTGCATGTCCTGGCCACTGTGAATAATGCTGCTACGAACATTGGTGTGCAAATATTTTTTGGATGTGGGTTTTCAAGTCTTTGGGGTAAATACCAAGTAGAGGGATTACTGAATCATATGGTAGATAAATTCTTAGTTTTTTGAGGAAACTCCATACTGTTTTCCATTGTGGCTATACTAATTTGCAGTCAGACCAGCAGTGTATGAGGGTTCTTTTTTTTCTGCAACCTCTCTAGCATTTGTTATTACTTGTCCCATTGATTATAGCTATTTTAACAGATGTGAGATGGTATCTCATTGCGGTTTTGATTTGCATTTCCTTAATAGCTAGTGATGTTGAGCATCTTTTCAAATATTTTTTTGCCATTTGTATGTCCTCAAGGGAGAAATGTCTGTTCAAGTCCTCTTCCCATTTTTTTGATTGGATCATTTGTTTTCTTGTTGTTATTGAGTTGTATGAGTTCTTTGTATATTTTGGATATTAGGCCCTTATTGGAGGTGCTGCTTGTAAATATATTTTCCCATTTGGATGTTTGTCTCTTTACCTTGTTGATGGTTTCTTTTGCTGAACAGAAGATTTTATTTTGATGTAGTCCCATTCATTTAATTTAGCTTTTACTTCTCTTGCTTTTAAGATTAAATTCATAAAACCCTCATTAAATCCAAGGTTCTTGAGTTTAGTTACTATGTTTTCTTCTATGCATTTTATTGTTTCAGGTCTCATCTTCAGGTCCTTAATCCATTTTAAGTTAATTTTGGTGTGTGGTGATAGACAACAGCCTAGTTTCATTCTTTTACAGTTTTCCCAGCACCATTTATTGAAGAGGCTTTCCTTTATCCACTGTATGTTTTTGGCATTTTTGTTGAAAATTATTTTCTCATATAAATATGGGTTTATTTCTGGACTCTCGATTCTGTTCTACTGGTCCGTGTGTGTGTTTGGCTGCCATTACCATGCCATTTTGATTACTGTCGCTTTGTACTATAATTTGAAGTTGGGTAGAGTGAAGCCTCCAGCCTCATTCTTTTTTCTCAGGATAGCTTTGGCAATACGAGGTCTTTTGTGCTTCAATACAAATCTGATTATTTTTCGTACTATTATTTTTAAAAATGCCGATGAGATTTTAATGGGTATTGCATTAAATCTGTAAAATACTTTAGGTAATAAGGTCATTTTAACTATGTTGATTCTTCCAATCAAAAAATATGGAATATCTTTCAATTTCTTTGTATCTTTTTCAATTTTTTAATAGATTCTTATAGTTTTCATTATATAGATCCTTCACATGTTTCGTTAAATTTATTCCTAGTTAATTTATTCTTTGTTGTAATTACAAAAGGAATTATTTTTTCCACTTCTTTTTCTAACACTTCATTATTAGAGTATAAGAACACTATGGATTTTTGAACGTTGATTTTGTATACAGAAACTTTACTGTATTTGCTTATTGTTTGTAATAGTGTTCTTTTGGAGTGTTTAGGGTTTCTATATAAAGAATCATGTCATCCACAAATAGTGACAATATGACTTCTTTGTTTCCTATTTGGATGCCTTTACTATTTTCTCTTGCCTGATTGCACTTACTTGGACCTCCAATGTTATATTGAATAGCATTGGCGATAATGGACAGCCTTGCCTTGTTCCTAATCTTAGAGGGAAGGTTTTTAGTTTTTCATTAAGTATAATGTTGGCTGTAGGTTTGTCATATATGACCTTTATTATGTTAAGATACAGTCCTTCTATACCAATTTTGTTAAGTGTTTTGATCATAAATGAATGCTGTATCTTTTTCTGCGTCTATTGATATGATCATATAATTCTTATTTTTTAATTTGTTAATGTGGTGTATCACATTAATTGATTTGCATATGTTGAACCATCCCTGTGCACCTGGGATGAAGCCCAATTGATCGTGGTGTATAATCTTTTTAATATATTGCTGTATTCGGTTCGCTAGCATCTTATTTAGATTTTTGCATCTGTGTTCATGAGAGATATTGGTCTGTAGTTTTCTTTCTTTTGTGTTATCTTTACCAAGTTTTGTATCAGAATAATATTCACTGCATAAAATGAATTAGGATATTGCTTTCTCGTCGATTATTTGAAAGAGTATGTGGAGAATAGGCATTAAATCTTCTTTGAATGTTTAGTAGAATTCACTGGTGAAGCCATCTGGTCTTGGACTTTTACTTTTTGGTAGATTTTTGATGATTGTTTCAATATCCATACTGCTGATCGGTCTTTTTAAATTTTCCAGACCTTCTTGATTCAATCTAGGAAGGTTGTATTTTTCTAAGTACTGGTCCATTTCTTCTAGGTTATTAACTGTATTGTTATATACTTTTTCATAGTATTCTTGTATGATCCTTTGTATTTCTACATTTGTCAGTCACAATTTCACCTGTTTCATCCCTGATTTTGTTTATTTGTGTCCTTTCTCTTTTTTCTTTAGTGAGTCTAGTGAAAGGTTTGCCAATTTTTTAACCTTCTCAAAGAACCAGCTCTTTGTCGTAGTTATTTTTTCTATATTTTTTCAATTTTATTTATTTATGCCCTTATTTTAATGATTTCTTTCCTTTTCCTGACTTTAGGCTTCATGTGTTCTTCTTTTTCTAGTTTTTTAAAGATGAAGCATTAGGTTGTTCATTTGGGTTCATTCTTGTTTTTGGAGATAGGCCTGTAATGATATGAACTTTCCTCTTATGACTGCTTTTCCATGTCCCATAAGTTTTGATATGTTATACTATCATTATCATTTGTTTCTCTGTATCTTTTGATCTCTTTTTTTTATTTCTTCCCTGACTCACTTATTTTTTATAGCATGTTGTTTAATCTCCATATATTTATGGTTCTTCCTGCTTTCTTTTGCAGTTGATCTCTAGCTTCAAAGCATTATAATCAGAGAATATGGTTGGTATGATTTCAACCCTCTTATTTGTTGAGGCTATTTCTGTGACCCAGTATGTGGTCGATTCTTGAGAATGTTGCATGTGCACTAGAGAAGAATGTATAAGCAGCTGTTTTGGAACGGAAGGCTCTGTATATGTCAATTATGTGCAGTTGGTCTAATGTGTCATTTAAGGATGTTATTTCCTTATTGATTTTTTGTTTGGTCATCTGTCCATATCCGACAGTGGGGTATTTAGGTCACCTACTGCGATAGAGTTTTGGTCTGTTTCTCTCTTTAGTTCTATTAAGTAATTGCTTTACTTATTTCGGGGCTCCTTGATTGGGAGCATAGATATTAATAAGTGTTATGTCTTTTTGGTTCATGATTCCCTTTATCATTATGAAGAGTCCCTCAGTATCTTTCTTTACCTTTTTAATTTTGAAGTCTATTTCATCTGATATTAATACTGCTACTCCTGCTTTTCTCTGAATGCAATTTGCTTGAAATATCATTTTCCACCCTTTCGCTTTGAGTCTATATTTGTCTTTGGAGCTGAGATGTGTCACATGAAGGCATCATATGGTTGGGTTTTGTTTTTTGATCCATTCTGCAGCTCTGTGCCTTTTTATTGGTGAGTTCAGCCCATTTACATTTAGGGTGATTATTGAAATATGAGTTCTCCTTATAGCCATTTTATCCTTTGCTTTTTGGTAGTTCGGTATTTCCATTGCTTCCTTGTCCTTGTGTTTCT
The DNA here is from genome assembly GCF_000151845.1 of Pteropus vampyrus. Classification (NCBI taxonomy): domain Eukaryota; kingdom Metazoa; phylum Chordata; class Mammalia; order Chiroptera; family Pteropodidae; genus Pteropus; species Pteropus vampyrus. Next base: position 471,456 of record NW_011889258.1, read on the forward strand.
TTTTTTTTTTTTTATTTTGGTTGACTTTTGTTGTTTTTCCCTCTGGTTCTTCTTGTTTTATGTTATGCACTTCGGTTCTGAATCTTTGATTTGTGGTTACCATTATGAATATGAAAAGGATAGTTTATATATATATATATATATATATATATATATATATATATATATATCCATTTTCTTCTATGTGTGCCTTATCTTCTTTGCCCTTTGTGAATCTGAATCTTTAAATCCTCTCTTTTTCAGTCATTGTTATCTCAATTTGTCCCTATGTATCCTGAACGTTCATTACTATCTTGCTATAGCAATTCTCTCCTTATTATTTAAGCTTATAGTGCCGTGTTTTTAGTAAAGGTTGCACTCCTCTCCTTCTATTTGCCTGATAGTCACTTTACTCCTATTTATGTATTTTTTGTTGTTGTTATTTTGTTTTAGGTGAGCTGACACCTTTCAGAATTTCCTGTAGTGCAAGCCTCATAGTGCAGAATTTCCTCAGTTTCTGTGTGTCTGGAAATGCCTTAATTTTTTCTTCATATCTAAAGGAGAGCTTAGCTGGATATATTATTCTAAGCTGTTAGTTCCTTTAGCTTAATACTTTAAATATTTGTTTCCATTCCTTTCTGGCTTGTAAAGTTTGCACTGAGTAGTCCAATGATAATCTAATGGGTTTCCCTTTATAAGTTACCATCTTTTCCTGGCTTTCTTGAGAATTCTGTCTTTGTCATTGATTTTTGATAACTTTAATACAATGTGTCTTGGCGAAGGTCTTTTTAGGTTGAGATAATTGGGTGTTCTGTTGACTTCTTGAATTACAAGCTCAAGCTCATTTCTTAGATTTGGGGAATTCTCATCCACTATTTGTCTGAAAATGTTTTTTAGTCCCAGCTCCTTTTCCTTGCCTTTGGTAATGCCTATTATTCTTATGTTTCCTCTTCTGATGGTATCAGCTAATTCTTATATTTCTCTTTTGTCATTTTTCATTCTTCGGTTTTTCTCTTCTTCTTTCTGAGTTATTTCTAGATTTCTGTCTTCGATATCACTGATCCTTTCCTCCATTTGGTCAACTTTATTTCCCAAGCTTGCTATTTCATTTTTCAATTCTTACAGTGTATTCTTCATCTCCAGAAGTTCTATTTGGTTTCTTTTGAGGGTTTCAGTCTCCTTGCTCTGCTTATCTAGTTGTTTTTTCAATTTCTGAAATTGTTGATTTGAATTGTTTTGGATCTCTTTGAGGTTTTTCAGAAGTACCATCTTGATTTCTCTTTGATCTAAGTCACATATTTCTTTGTCTGTAAGCTTATTTTCTGGAGTTTTTTCTCTTTCTTTCTGAGATGCTTTGTAACCTTGATTGTTCATGGTGTTTAATGGACTATTTCTCCACTTGGGCATTAATGGAAGTGTATTCTGTTGTTTTTCCACAAGGAAGATTTATTATATAAAGGTCTCTCTTTAGCCTGCTGCAAAGAAGGTTCTTTTCTTTTGGTTTCCAGTAGGTGGCGTCTAAGCCTCTTGGATCCCTGCTTTATATAAAACCTTAATATCTTTTTTATTTTCTTGTAGATATTTAATCACACTCACTACTCTCAGTTTTAGTCCCTGTCACTGTTAGCAACAGTTTCTGTAGTGTTGGCTCAGATTCCCCTCGTTTCCGCGGTGATCGTTCTCTGAGGATATGGGGGGAGGGGCCCTCTGGGTTGGGAGTTTGGGGCTGCAGCTCAGCCTGGGTTTTGCAACCGGGACCGGTAAAAATCAACTGTTGTTTCTTTGCAGTCTTGTCCCGCTTCTCTGCTTTCTGCCCTGATGACTGAGCCCTGGTGCCAGCTGCTAGAAGTTCTGGCATTTCCAGGCAGGATGATATTGGGCAGTTGCCTCACCTTCACCCTTTCCCCTTCTCCTGCAAGGAGCTCTGGCAGCTGCGAGAGGCAACTTCCTTATTTCTCCCAGTCCATCGTCCGACACCCTGCGTTCTGACCTGTGGTAGCTCTTATGCGTAGATCCCACACTCAGAAGTGCTGTTGTGCAGTGTGGGTGTTTTTTTGTTGAGTTTTAGATGTTCAGCTTATTGTTGTTTCAAGAGGAGAGATCTGAGGTTGTCTCTCACTTCACCGTGTTTTCCAGAATTCAGATACTTGATTTTAGATTTCGAATCTTTTTTAATAAAAAGATGTAATGCTATGAATTTCCCATTCAATACTACTTTGACCATATCTCACAAATCTTGGTGTTTAGTTTTTATTCAATTCAATGTATATTTTATTCTCCCTGAGAATTTCTTTTTGATCAACAGATTATTTGGAAGTTTATTATTTATTATTTTCAGTTTGGGGAGATTTTCCTTATATCTTCTTGTTACTCATTTGTAGTTTGATTCCGTTTTGGTCAAAGAATACACTACATATGATACCAAATATTTTATATTGCTTGAGGCTTCTTTTATGTCTGAAGGTCTGATCCATCTTGGAACATTTCCTTTGGGTGCTTTAAAATAAGTATGTTCTGCTTTGTCAGGGGGAATATTCTAATAATATCACTTGGATACTGTTGATAGATGTTGTTGCTTAATTCTTCTATGTCTTTGCTCAAATTATATCTAATTATTCTATCAGTTGTTGAAAGAGGGTATGAAAATATCCAGCCATATTTGTGAATTTGTCCGTTTTTCTTTTGAGTTCATTCACTTTTGCTTCACATAAATTTCAGATTAGTTGTCTAGTGCATACACATTTAGATTTGGCTATGTCTTAGTTCTGGTCAAGATGATAGAATACGTAAAGGCTGTGCTTGACTTCTCTCATGAACACATCAAAATTATAACTGAATTACGGAACAGCCATCATTTAGAATTGCCTGAAATCTAGCTGAACAGAAGTCCTACATCTAAGGAAATACAGAAAAAGCAACATCAAGACTGGTAAGAGGTGTGAAGATACAGACCAGGCTGGTCCCACACCCATGTGTAGCAGTTAAAAATTAGGAATATATCAATTGTGGAGGTCCACACTGAGAAGTGGGAGGTCCCAGATCTCCATCAGGTTCCCCAGCCCAGAGATCCAGTGCCTGAAAAAGAAGTCCCCACTCCTTCTATCTGCGAAAACCAGCAGAGTTTGTGGCTGAGTGAGACAGAGAGCTGCTGGAGTCCCAGGCATTCCTCTTAAAAAGCCCAAACACTGACTTAAAAGCTGGTGGACTCATTCACTCTGAGCTCCAGCTTTGGGGCAGCAGCTCAAAAGGCACAGGGATATAATGAAAGAAACTTAATTGTCTGGCTTCAAGGTGAGGGCAAGTGGGGCAGCTTTCTCCCAGACAGAAGTGCTGGCAAAAGCCATTGTTCCTTTGTTGAACCTCTAGCCACCCAGCCTGCACATACTAGAGGCTGCCATATCTGAGTCTTCAACAATAAAGCTAACGCTCATTGTCCCACCCTTGTGATTGTCTGAGACCTCATTTGACCTGACTTGTAGATCCACTCAAACTGCTTCCAGTGGCTTTTCCGTACAGACTGCCTGTCATGCTGCAGACTTTCCTAAAATCTCTCAAAGTTTCACAAATCCAAAATAAGCTGCAGCTGGCCTTGGCATGCCCAGAATCTCTTGCTAAGCAGCTCCAAGTCCAACACGAGTAGCAGAAAACCTCAGTTTACAGCTTAACCTCTCCCAGCTACTTCCAAGCCCAGCCAAATGGCAACCCCCTAAAGATTACTTTGTAGCTCATACCAAGTGTCCCCAAGCAGTGCACAGGCAGTGGCTGGATTTGGCCTGCAACAGAACCCTTTCCAAGTGACCCCAGAATCTACTCACCAAGTGGCCAGATTCACACCACACCAAAGCAATCCAACCACTTCCACAAATGACATAAAAAAGGAAAGACTGGGCAGGTACCAGAAACCTACTGAAAAGAATCTCATTCTGTAGGGTTAACCATTGACTAACAGCTCCTCTACTGTAGTCATAGTCAGTCCTCACAACCAATCAGCCTGAGGGTCAATCATTCTCATAGATATGCTAACAGCAAACAAGTCTCAACTACAACAGGAGAACACACAAGACCCACAAAGGGACACACGTGCAACACCTGGCTCCAGTGCCCAGAAAGACTATGCCAGTGGAGTCCACAAATACCTACTTAATAAGGCCACTGAACTAAGACTTGGAGATAAAGCAGCTCTACCTAATATAGCATCTCTACACAGAAACAAACTCAGGGAGGCAAGCAAAATGGAGAGACAAAAAAAAAATGTCTCAAATGAAAGACAAGAATAAAGCTCCAGAAAAAGAACTAAACAAAATGGAGACAAAGAATCTAACAAATGCAGACTTCAAAACACTGGTTATAAGGATGCTCAAAGATCTAAGTGAGAACTTCAGCAAAGAAATAGGAAACACAAAAATGGAGATAGAAAACAAAAAAGAACAAGTCAAAAATAAAAAAAATGCAGTAACTGATGTAAAGAATACATTAGAGGAAGTCAACAATCTATTAGATGAGACAGATGATTGAATCAGCAATTAAGAAGATAAAATAGCAGGAAAAAAACCAATTAGAATAGCAACAAAAATAATACAAACAAATGAGAATAGTTTAAGAGGCTTTTCAGACAACATCAAGCATACCAACATTTTCATCATAGGCACACCAGAAGGAGAAAAGAGAAAGCAAAGGGGAAAAAAGAAATAATAATGGAAAATTTCCTAACCTAGAGAAGAAAATAGACATACAAGCTCCAGAAGCATATAGAGTCACGAAAAAGGATTAATCCAAAGAGGCCCACACCAAGACATATCATAATTAAAATGCTAAAAATTACAGACAAAGAGAGAATCTTAAAAGCAGCAATAGAAATGTAATGTTATCTACAAGAGAGCTCCCATTAAACTGTCAGCTGATTTCTCAACAGAAAATTTGTAAGCCAGAAATGATTGGCAGGAAATATTCAAAGTGATGAAAAGCAAGGATCTACAAACAAAATTATTCTACCCAGGAAAGCTATCATTGAGAATCGAAAAGCAGATAAAGAGTTTATCAGACAAGAAAACTCTGAGTTCATCAACACCAAACTAGTATTACATGAAATATTAGAGAGACTTCTTTAAAAAGTAGATGAAGAAAGAAAAGAAAAAAGCTAAAAAATAAGAATAATTAAATGGCAATTTCTACATATCTATCAATGATTACTCTAAATGTAAAAGTATTCAATGCTCCAATCAAAAGATAAGGTGGCTGAATGTATAAGAATGCAAGACCCTTATATATGCTGCCTGCAAGAGACTCACTTCAGATCAAAACACATGCATAGGCTTAAAGTAAAGATATGGGGGAAAGATACTGCATGAAAATGGAAACAAACAGATAAAGCTGGCACAGCAATACCTGTACTCGACAAAACAGACTTAAAAAATGCTATAAGAAGAGACAAAGAAGGACCCAGTAATCCTACTTCTGTGTAGTTACATGAAGAAACTCAAAACATGAGAATCCATATGTCTACTGTAGCATTAATTACAACAGTCAAGATATGGAGGCAACCTGGGTGTCTATCAATGGATGAATGGATAAAGAAGAGGTGGTACATATATACAATGGAATATTACTCATCCATAAAAAAGCATGAAAGCATGAAATCTTTCCACTTATAACAAACATGGATGGACCCAGAGGGTACTGTGCTAAGTGGAGTAAGTCAGACAGAGAAAAACAAATTCCACACTTACCTGTGGAATCTAAAGAACAGAATAAGCAAACAAATAAAACAGAAACAAACTCAGAGGAAATTTTGATGGTTGCCAAATGAGAAGGGATTTGCTGGCAAGGGTGAAAAAGTGAATGGAATCAAGAAGTACAAATTGGTAGTTACAAAATAGTTGTGGGGATATAATATATAGCTTAAAAATATAGCCAATAATATTGTTATAATTATGTATGATGTCAGATGGGTACTAGATTATTGGAGTGTTCACTTCATGAGTTACATAAATGTCTGATCATTATGTTGTACACCTGAAACTAATATAATATTATATTCCGACTGTAATTAAAAAAGAAAAAATATATTAAAAGAAAAAATAATTACAAGTGTTTATCTGTTAATGTTTATCTGTAATGAAATTTCACATATGCTGTCTTTTAAAATGTCTTTTTATGCACATAAGTACTGTGTGAAATATCTGGTCCTGGAAAATGCTGATATAAATCCATGAGCGTAGGGTTTTAACTGAGATTATTTATCACTTGGAAGACATTTGTAGATCTCTATGAATTTCTTCTCTTGGTATTTGCCTCTAAACATATCATTACAATGGAGATTAATTACTTCTAATTTAAGTTCAGGTAATTGCTCTTCGATTGTTTAGATAAATACATTGTAAAGTTTGGAAATTACTCTTGTAATTGCATATATTTTAGAAAAGTGTTTACTGCTGGAACTGTAATTTGAGAATGAACATATTAACTGCTAATTTCTGCAGGAATGAATACCTTGCTTCTTGTTTTAACATTTGTCAGCTCAAGAAGTACATAAAGCAACTTGACATTACTTGTGTTTTAAAATTATTTGTCAGTATGACTCTACCACAGCATAAATTTCACATAAAATTATTGTTTTAAGCTCATAGAAACAGAGACCAAAGCGATGGTTATTAGAGGGAGAGGGTAGGAGGGCTGGTGAAAGGGAGAAGGGGAATATAATAATAAATATTGTGGTAAATCTACACATTGATTGCATTGTAAGGTATAAAAATATCAAATCACTATATTGTACACCTGAACTAATATAAACAATATAAGGTTGTAGACCAATTATATTTAAATTGAAAAAAATTAAAAGCAATATTTGCCCTTTAATTTCAGATTTAATTCATAAAAAATGAAGACTGTGCAAAAGCTTATTTCCAATACCAGTCAGTATTTGATAAAAGTAGGTGAAGGCAGAATTTTTTCATTCAGAAAAACATTGATCTGGACCCTGCACTTAAAAGTCCTCAATAAAACTTTTTTAAATGCTAAACCATGGAATTGCTGTTTGGTTGATAAGTCAAAATATTCAGCTTTTATTTCTGACAAAATTCATGAAACTGATGATGATTAAGTCAATAATTTCAAGTGAAACTTATTATTGACATTACTTGCTCAGTAACATGATGAATTAAAATATTTTCCACAAAGTACCTACTTATGAATAATATACAAATAACCATGGACTTTAAGAACTTTTATTTCATAAGTTTTGTAAATTTGTCCACTAAGCCTTTTTTCCTGCACCACATATATTTTCATCACAATCAGTTTTATCACATCTTAGCAGATTGCACCTCAGGGTGTAATGAATTAGTGTTTTCTCAACTTCTTCAACAAATAATTCTTAACTGTATTCTTTTTATGCAGACTATTCATAGATCCTAATTCTACAGATGATGTAAAGTTGGCATTTACCCCTTTAATGAACAACAGATGGACTGTATTAGTAACATATGTCAACTCATCAAGAGCCAAGGAAAACCATTTGAAATCATTTGACTTGTTATTATACTTATATATTATTTTTATTTTTTATGTTTTTTTGTATTTAAATTTATTGGGGTAACATTGATTAATAAAATGATATAATTTCAGTTGTACAAGATTATAATTTGACATCTGAGTTCTCTATTACATACTCACCACTGATATCTAGTTTCCTTCTATTGCCATATGAGTTTTTTCAGTTTTTAAACTTTTCGATAAACCAACTCTTAATTTTGTTGATATTTTCCTGTTTTACAATTCTGTAATTTATTCATTTCTTCTCTAATTTTTATTATTTCATTTCTTGTTCTTAATTTCTTCTTAGTCTCTTAAATGGAAAGTTTGGGCATCGATTTCATACTTTTCTTTTTTAAAAGAAATTCAAATATATTTATTTAAATGTTTTTAAATTTTTCAATTACAGTTGACATACAATATTTTATTACTTTCAGGTGTACAACATAGTGATTAGACATTCATTAACTTACAAAGTGATCAACCCGATAAGTCTAGTACCCATCTGACAACATATATAGTTATTACAATATTATTGACTATATTCCCTATGCTGTACTTTACATCCCTGTGACTATTTTGTAACTCCCAATTTTTACTTCTTAATGCCTTCACCTTTGTTATTGATCCCCATTTCTCTTCCCATCTGTCAACCATCAAAATATTCTCTGTATTTATGAGTTTGTTTCTGTTCTGTTTGTTTGTTTGTTTATGTTCTTTTTTAGATTTCACATATAAATGAAATCACGGTATTTGTCTTTCCCTGTCTGATACATTTTATTTACCACAATACTCTATAAAGTCATGCATATTGTTGTAAATGGCAAGATTTCATTCTTATTTAGAGTGGAGTAATATTCTATTATATATATACACCGCATTTCTTTGTCCTTTTCTCTATAGATAGACACTTAGGTTGCTTGCAAATCTTGGATATTGTAAATAATGCTGCAATAAACGTAGGGATGTATATGTCTTTTTGAATAATGTTTTGGGTTTCTTTGTATAAATATCCAAAAGAAGAATTGCTGTGTCATATGGTAATTCTATTTCTAAATTTTGAGGAACCTCTATACTGTTTTCCGTAGAGCCTACATCAATTTACAATCCAATGAACAGTGCATATTTAAAATAGCTAATCCGACTGGTATGAGGTGATATCTCTTTGTGGTTAACTTGCACTTCTCTGATGATTAGGAATGTTGAGCATCTTTTCATATGTCTATTGCACATTTGCATATCCTCTTTGGAGAAATGTCTATTCTGGCCTTCTGTTTAATTTTTAATCAGATTGTTTGTTTTATTGGTGTTAAGTTATATGAGTTCCTTATATATTTTAGATAGTAACTCTTATCAGATGTATCATAATTGAATATCTTCTCCTATTCAGTAGGTTGTCTTTTCACTTTGTTAGTGGTTTCCTTTGGTATGCAAAAACTTTTTAATTTGATGTAGTTCCATTTGATTATTTTTTCTTTTGTTTCCCTTGCTTGAGGAGATGTATCCAAAAGGAAATTATAAGTAGCAATATCAGAGAGTTTACTGCCTATGTATTCTTCTAGAAGTTTTATGGTTTTGGATCTTACATTTAAGTTTTTAATCCATTTTGGGTCTATTCTTGTATATGATGTAATAAGGTGATATAGTTTTACTTGTTTGCATGTATCTATCTGTCCAGTTTTCCCAGCACCATTTATTGAAGAGACTGTCTTTACCCCATTGTATATTCTTGCCTCCTTTGTCATAGATTAAGTGAGTATATAGATGTAGGTTCATTTCTGGGCCAAATCAGAATAGTCACAAGAAAGAAGAATTCAAAAAAATGAGGATAGTTTCTGGGCCCTCTGGGACAACATCAAGTGTATCAACATTTGCATCATAGAAATACCAGAAGGAGAAGAGAGATAGCAAAAAATTAAAAACCTATTTCAAGTAATAATGATGGAAAACTTTCCTAACCTGATGAGTAAAATAGACACACAAGCCAAGGAAGTTCAGAGAGTCTCAAACAAGATGAACCCAAAGAAGCCAATACATATTATAATTAAAATGCCAAAGGTTAAAGACAAAGAGAGAATCTTAACAGCAGCAAGAGAAAAGCATTTAGTTACCTACAAGGGAGCTCCCATAAGACTGTCAGCTGATTTCTCAACAGAAACTTTGCAGACCAGAAGAGATTAGTGGGAAATATTCAAAGAGATGAAAATAAAGGACCTACAACCAAGATTACCCTATAGGGCAAAGCTATTATTTAGAATTAAAGGACAGATAAAGAGCTTCCCACACAAGGACACACTAAAGGAGTTTATTACCACCAAGCTAGCACTACAAGAAATGTTCAAAGTTTTTTAAGAAGAAAAAAAGAAAAAAAAGAAAAAATAATAATAAAATGGCAATGACTCCATATCTATCAACAGTTACTTTAAATGTAAGTGAATTGAATGATTCAATCAAAATCTAGGGTGGCTAAATAAATAAGAAAACAAGACCCTTACATATGTTGCCTATAGGAGACTCACTTCAGGTCAAAAGACACATGCAGACTAAAGATAAATGGAATGGATGGAAATAGATGTTTCATGAAAATGGAAACAAACAAAACAAAGCTGGGGTAGCAATAGTTATATCAGACAAAGTAGACTTTAAAACAAAGACTATTACAAGAGACAAAGAACGACCCTGCTAGTCCACTTCTGGATATTTATTTGAAGAAACCCAAAATACTATGTTGAAGGGACATGTGAATTTATATGTTCATTGCAGCATTATTTACAGTAGCCAAGATATGGAGGCAAACTGGATGGCCATCATTGGATTAATGGATAAAGAAGTGGTATATATATAATGGAATTCTAGCCGTAAAAAAGAATGAAATCTTTCCATCTGCAAAAACATGGATAAACCTAGGGAATATCATGTTGAGTGGAGAAAGTCAGACAAAGACAAATATTGTATATGGAATCTAGAGAACAGGATAAACAAACAACAGAAACAAGCTCATAGATACAGAGAGCACTTTGATGGTTGTCAGATTGGAGTGTGGGGGATGGGTAAATGGGAGATAAGATTAAAAGGTACAAATTTGGTCGTTACAAAATAGTTGTGGGAATGTAGAGTATAGCATGGGGAATATAGTCAGTGATATTTAATACATATGTATGGTGTGTCAGATGGGTACTGATTTTATTTGTAATAACTATGTATCGTGACAGATGGGTACTGGATCACTTCAATAGTTATATAAATGTCTAATCACTGTGTTGCACAGCTGAAACTAATATAATATTATATGTCAACTATAATTGAAAAAATATATACTAATTTAAGAAATAGATGGTAACCATACCATTTGCAGCAACATGGACAAACTTGAATGACATTTTTTATGCTAAGTTAAATAAGCCAGACACATAAGAACAAATAGTACATGATTGTACTTATATGTGGAATCTAAAATAATCAAATAAATAGAAGCAGAGAATATAATGGTAGTTACTAGGGGCTTTGAGGTGGAAGAAATGGAGAGGTGATGTTGGTTAAATGGTACAAAGTTTTAGTTATGCAAAATGAATAAGTTTTAGAGATCTATTGTACACCACAGTGTCTATAGTTAACAATACTGTATTATATACTTAAAAATTTACTAAAAGAATAAATATTAAGTGCTCTTATCACAAAAAAAAAAGACAGGAGGAATTTTTTTTTGAGGTGGTAGATATGTTTATGACATTGATTGTGGCAATGGATTCATGCGTGTATACTTATCTCCAAAGTTATCAAGTTATATACATTAAATATGTACAACTTTTTGTACGTCAATCATAAAAAAGAATAATGTCAAAGGCTTTATTGCCTATGTTTTCTACAAGACTTTTATGGTTTCAGGCCTTACATTAAAAATTTTAATACATTTTGATTTTTTTTATTGTATATGGAATAAGAAAGTGATTCAGTTTAATTTTTTTTTTTTGCATATATCTGTCCAGTTTTTCCCACACCATTCTTTTTAATAGATTGTCTTTACCCCATTGCAATTCTTGGCTTTTTTGGTCAGATTAGTTGACCATATAGGCATGAGTTTATTTCTGGGATTTCTATTCTGTTCCATAGATCTATGTACATGTTTTTATGCCATTAGAATGTTGCTTTAATTACTATGCCCTTGTAGTATAGTATCATGATACCTGGTAGCATGATACATCCAACTTTATTCTTTTCTCAAGATTGCTTTCATTATTCAGGATCTTTTGTAGTTCTATATACATATATTAGAATTATTTATTCTAGTTCAGTAAAAAATTACTTTTGTAGACTTGAAAACCCATATCCGAAAAGATATTTGCACACCGATGTTCATAGCAGCTTTATTCACAGTGACCAGGACATGGAAGCAACCGAAGTGTCCTACGATAGATTCTTGGCTAAAGAAGCTGTGCTACATATACACAATGGAATATTACTCAGCCATAAGAAGAGACGAAATAGTGCCATTTGCGACAACATGGATAGACCTCGAGATAATCATGCTAAGCGAAATAAGCCAGACAGAAAAAGTTGAGAATCACATAATATCGCTTACATGTGCGATATAAACCTAAAAGCAACAAATGAACAGGACAAACAAACAGAGACTCATGGACATGGACTATAAACTGGTGGTTACCAGAGGGTAGCAGATGGGGGAGGAGGGGGTAGGTAGACGGTTAAAGAAGGTCAAATATAGGGGAGTAGGGGGAGAGTGAAGTGGGTAAAAGGGATCAAATATATGGTAGCTGAAGGAAACTGGACTTTGGGTGGTAAACACACAGTAGAATATACAGTTGTTAAATTATAATGTACACCTGAAAATTATATAATTGTATTAACCAATATTACCCCAATAAACTTAATAAAAAATGACTTTTGTATTTTGATGAGATTGTATTGAATCTCTAGATTGCTTTGGGTAATATGGACATTTTAACAAATTTAATTCTTCCTATCCAAGAGCACAGAATATGCTTCTGTTTATTTGTGTCGTCTTTAATTTCTTTCTTCACTGTCTTATAGATTTTTAAGTACAGGTCTTTTACCTTCTTGTTTAAATTTATTATTAGGTATTTTATTATTTTTAATGCAATTACAAATAGAATTGTGTACTTAATATCACTTCCTGGTGGTTTGTCATTGGTGTATAAATATGCAAATGACTTCTGAATATTACCTGTATCCTGCTTCTTTATTGTATTCTTTTATCAGTTCTAACTGTTTTTTATGGAATCTTTAGCTTACTCTATATGTAGTATCATGTCATCTGCAAATAATGACAGTTTTACTTCTTCCTTTCCAATTTAAATGCCTTTTATTTTTCTTTCTTGTCTGATTGCTATAGCTAGGACTTCGAATACTATGTTGAATAGTAGCTATGAAAGTGGGCATTCTTGTCTTGTTCCTGATCTTAAGGAAAATGCTTTTAGCCTTTCCCCATTGAGTATGATGTTAGTTCTCGGTTTGTAATATATATGGCCTCTATTATGTTGTGGGATGTACCCTCTATTCCCACTTTGATGAGAGCTTTTTCTCATAAATGGATGCTGGATTTTTTGAATGATCTTTCCGCATCTGTTGATAGAATCATATGATTTATATCTTTCAATTTGTTAATGTGGTGTATCACATTAACTGATTTGCGGATATTAAAACAATCTTGAATCCCAGGAATAAATCTGAGTTGATCATGGTGTATGATCTTTTTAATGTATTGCTGAATTTGTTTTGCTAATATTTTGTTGAGGTTTTTGCATCTATTTTGATCAGAAATATCAGTCTATAATTTTTTTTTTTGGTACTGTCTTTGCATTTGGAATCAGGGCAATGGTGGCCTCATAAAATGAACTCAGATCCTTCCCTCCTCTTGAATTTTTTGTAATAGTTTGAGAAGGATAGGTGTTATTTCTTCTTTGAATGTTTAGGAAAATTTCCTATGCAGCCATCGGGTCCAGTGTTTTTTGTTGTTTAGAGGTTTTTGATTTTAATTCAATTTTGTTAGTGGTTATCATCTGTTAAGATTTTCTGTTTATGCTCGATTTGGTCTTAGAAGATAGTATGTTTCTAGAAATTTATACATTTCTTCCAGGTTGTCCAATTTACTGGCATATAAGTGTCCTTAATGTTTTTTAATAATCTTTTATATTTCTGTGGCGTCAGTTTTCATTCTCCTCTTTCATTTTTGATTTTATTTATTTGGATCCTCTTTTTTTCTATTTATTTATTTATTTATTAATTATGATGACACTGGTTAACAAAATCTAGTATGAGTCTTGTTAAACTTATTAATATTGTTTCTTTTTTTCAATAAACCCTTTGGTTTCATCGATTTTTAATTTTTTTAAAGTTCTATTTCATTTATTTCAGCTTGGATCTTTATTATTTCCTTTCTTTTACTGTCTTTGGGTTTTGTTTGTGGTTGTTTTTCCAGTTCCTTTAGGTGTAAATTTAGATTGTTTATTTAAAATTTTTTTTGTTTGTTTCTTGAGGTAAGCCTGTATTCCTATGAATTTTCCTCTTAGAACTGCTTTGGCTATGTCCCATATACTTTTAGTCATTACGTTTTTATTTTAATTTGTCTCAAGGTGTATTTTGATTTGTTTCTTGAGCTCATTGTTAACCCAATCATTCTTTAGTATAATGTTTATTAGCCTCCATGTGAATGTCTGTTGTTCAGTTTTCTTCTTGTAACTGATTTCAGGTTTCATCCCATGGTGATTACAGAAAATTCTTGATATGATTTCAATCTTTTTAAATTTGATCATACTTGTTTTGTGGCCTAAGATATAGTTTATCTTGGAAAATATTCCATGAGTGCTTGAGAAGAATGCATATTCTGCTGCTTTGGAGTAATATGTTCTAAAAATATCAATTACATTCATCTGATATTATGTGCTGTATAAGGAAGGTGGTTTCTTGTTGATTTTTTATCTGGATGATTTATCAATGTCAATGGGGTGTAAAATTTACCTATTATTTCTATGTTACTGTTGATTTCTCTTTTTATGACTTCCTATTTGCTGTATATATTTAAGTACTCCTAGGTTAGGTGTGTAAATGTTCACTCTAGTTATATTTCCTTCTTGTATTTATTCCTTTATCATTATGAAATGTCTACTTTTTTCCCATCTTGCAAGATGGCAGGTGGGAGAGCTGAGAAGCTGAACTCTAAGGTGAAGAATCCTGAAGCCAAGAAAGCTCATGCTAGTTGCAAGGTTAGGAAAGGTAACCTCAAGGCCAAAACACCTATGAAGGAGAAGCCCCACTACAGCCAATACCCTTCACTGGTCAGAGGAACTGGCAAATATTCCCAATCAGCTATGTATTCCCAAAAGGCTGTGTACAAGAAGTATTCATCAGCTTAATCTAGGATTGAAAAGAAAAAGGAGCAGGTTCTCATTATTGTCACAAAACCAATTACTGGTGACAAGAATCATGACACCTGAGTGGTCAAACTTTGCAAAATTCCTAGATACTATCCTACAGATGATGTGCCTCAAAAACTGTTGAGCTACTGGGAAAAAAAATCTTTATTCACCATATGAGGAAACTTTGGGCTAGCATCACACTTGGGACCATTCTCATCATACTCACTGGGTGTCACAGAGATAAGAAGGTGGTTTCTCTGAAGCAGATGAGCAGTGGCTTGCTAATTGTGACTGGACTGCTGTCTCTCAGTCACGTTCCTCTGCACAGAACACACCAGAAATTTTCATCACCACCTCCACCAAAATGGATATCAGTAGTATAGAAAATCTCAAAACATCTCACTGATGCTTACTTCAGGAAAAAGAAGCTGCAGCAAGTCTAGACACCAGGAGTGTGAGATATTTGACAGAGAGAAAGAGAAATATGAGATTATAGAGCAACACAAGTTTAATCAGAAGCTGCGGTCTCACAAATTCTGCCCCAAATCAAAGCTGTTCCTCAGTCTCAGGACTATCTCTGTTTCTGTTTGCTCTCACAAATGAGGTTTATCTTCACAAACTGATGTTCTAAAATTATTGTGAAAAACTTCATTAGACACCTGGTCTGTTTCCTTTTTAAAAAATGTTTTATCTGCCTGGATATATGGTTTGACTTAGCCAGTTCAATGAGATGTTAGTCTCTACTAAGAGGTGTGGGATTAGAGGGTGTTAATAGCTGCAGTAGAACATCCTCTTTATCAGCTTTAGATGAGCATTCTTGGCTTCTTTGGTGTACAGCTTCTCAGCTTTTTCACCTCACAACTACCAACATAAAATAGTAATATTTTTCTAATCATCACTGGACAAGTTACTTCTAAACTGTGAATAAGAAATGTAGGCTCTTCAGGCCATAGACTTTTTTCCTTTTAATGATTTAACATCCATTTCTCCCTCATCTGTCTACTCTCAGCCCCTCCCCCACAACCGTTGTTATTAGTTTCTTAGAACATACACAGAAAATGAGTATAGTTCTTTACTCTTTCTTTTTTTAACCAC
Source organism: Pteropus vampyrus (assembly GCF_000151845.1). Taxonomy (NCBI): domain Eukaryota; kingdom Metazoa; phylum Chordata; class Mammalia; order Chiroptera; family Pteropodidae; genus Pteropus; species Pteropus vampyrus. The sequence continues at coordinate 487,454 of NW_011889258.1, forward strand.
AAAACTATAATACTGTAATACTATTATGTAGATAACAATGTATTTTTAATATTTTTATTTTATTATTCATCTCAAGTATACAGTACATTGGTTAGACATTTATATAGTTTACTTTTGATTATTCCATAAAAAGTGTCCATCTTTACTGCTGCAGAAGACAGTAATCCCCTCCATCCATGTAGGATATGGTGCAAGACCCCAATTGGTTGCCTAAAACCACGGATAGCACCAAACTCTATATATACTATGTTTTTTTCCTATACATACATATCTATGATAAAATTTAATTTATAAATTAGGCATAGTAAGAGATCAATAACTAATAATGAGACAATTATGCTGTAATAAAAGTTGTGTGAATGTGGTTTCAAAATACCTTATTATACTCATCTTTGTGATGATGTGAGATGATAAAAAGCCTACATGCTGAGAAGAAATAGGCATTGTGCTTAACCTTAGGCTGACCTGACAATAATGTCAGGAGGGTCTTCTGCTTCAGGTAATCCTGGATCATTGAGCCACGACAACGTCAATGACTGGGTATCTTGTACAACTGAGGCTTTTTTGACAAACCAGTTGGCTAGCATATACAGCATGGATATGCTGGACAAAAGAATAATTCATATCCCAGGCAGGATGGAGAGGGACTGTGAGAAATTTCTCCACATTACTTACAATGGTGCATAACTCAAAATTTAGGAATTGCTTATTTCTGGAACTTTCTATTTAATTATTTTTGGACCATGATTGACTGTACCTAACTGAAATCATGTAAAATAAAACCATGGATAAGAACTACTGTATAGTATTCTGTGGATATGTGGGTTTCTATCATTTGTAATTATATACAGTGTTGTAGTAAATAACATCAAATACAAATACCGAAAATCAAGTATCAAGTAAGAATTATTTTTCACTGAGTTAAAAAATTTATGCATTTTAATTTTAATAGATGATGCCAAACTACACTCTATAGAGGTTGTACCAGTTTGTCCTAATGTGCAAATGTGCCTGTTTCCTCACAGACTCCCAAAACGATGGGTCATCAAACTTGGGTTTTTGGCAATAAAGGAGTAAAAAATGGCTCTGATGGGTTTTCCTAAGTTGGTTTTACTAATACATAATTTACACTTGGCAAGATTCATTTTTAGTGTGCAGTTTTGTGACATCTATACAGTGTGGTAACACCAGCACCACCATAGTTTCTGCATGTTCTTTTTTAAAATAATTTTTTCCCATCATCCCCCCTTTTCTTTGATGGCCATTAGCTTGTTCTCTGTGTCTATGGGTCTTTTTTGTTTTCATTTTTGTTTTGATTCCACATATAGTTGAAATCACATGCTATTAGCGTGCTTTTTAAAAGTCAGTTCCCACTCCAGGAAACCACTAATAAAATTTCAGTTCCTATAGTTTTGCCTTTTCCAGAATGTTATACAACATGCTAAGTCTTAGCCTGATATCTTTAAGAATTGTTCATGTTTATGGTTCAGTAGGTCTTTTTAATGTCAATCAGTATTCCATTGTATCAATGTATCACTATGCTAAAAATCACTCATTGTAAGACATTTGGGTTATTTACAATTATTGGACATTATGAATAAAGCCAATAAACATTTGCATACAGAAAAAATGTCCTCTTTGTCTCTTGTTATAGCCTTTGTTTTAAAGTTTATTTTGTCTGGTATAAGTATTGCTACTCCAGCTTTTTTTGTTTTTGTTGTTTTCATTTGCATGAAATGCCTTTTTCTATCCTTTTACTTCTGTCTCTCTATGTCTTTTCATCTGAAGTGGGTCTCTTGAAGGGAGCTTATGTAAAGGTCTTGTTTTCTTATTCATTCAGCCACCAAATGTCTTGTGATTGGTGTTTAATTCACTTACATTTAAAATAATTATTGTCATTTTATTATTTATATACTGCCTTCTTCTTAGAGAAGTCCCTCCAGCATTTCCTGTAATACCAGTTTAATGGTGATAAAATTCTTTGACTTTTTCTTATTTAGGAATCTCTTTATCTATCCTTCGATTCTAAATGATAGCTTTGCTGGGTAGAGTAATCTTGGTTGTAGGTCCTTGCTTTTCATTGCTTTGAATATTTCGTGCCAATCCCTTCTGACCTGCAAAATTTCTGTTGAGAAATAAGCTGACAGTCTTATGGGAGCTCCCTTGTAGGTACATAATTACTTTTATTATTTTTCCAGCTTTATTGAAATACAATAGACAATTAGTTGTTTGCATTTACATTGTACAATTCAATGAGGTTTTTTTTCAATTACAGTTGTCATACAATAATATATCAGTTTCAATGTACAGCATAGTGATCAAAGATCCACATAATTCATAAAGCGATCACCCCACTAAATCTAGTACTGCTTTTCCCCCTTACATATTTATTACAACATTATTAACCATCTTCTCTATGCTATACTTTATATCTCCATGTCTATTTTGCAATTATTCATTTGTACCTCTTAATCCCTTTGCCTTTTTTTGCCTTCCCCCAATCCCACTCCCATCTAGTAGTCCTCAAAATATTCTCTTTATCTATGAGTTTATTTCCACTTTTGTTATTGTCGTTGTTTATTTTGTTCTTTATATTCCACATGTATGTGAAATCATGCAATATTTGTATTTCTCTGATTTCTTTCATACAGCACAATACCATCTAGGTCCATCAAGGCAATATCTTTTTCTAGCCCTTTCCTTTTAGTCTGTGTGTGTCTTTTAATCTGAAGTGAGTCTCTCATAGGGTGCAAATATAGGGATCTTGTTTTCTTGTCCATTCAGCCACTCCATCTTTTGGTTGGAGCACTTAATTCTTTTCCATTTGAAGCACTCGTCGATAAGAATGTAGTTATTACCACTTTTATTCATGTTTTTGATACATATTTTTTCTTCTAAAAGAAGTTCCTCCAACATTTCCTGTAATACTGGCTTGGTGTTGATAAATTCCTTTTGCTTATTTTTGTCTGGGAAGCTCTTTATCTGTCCTTCCACTCTAAATGATAGCTTTGATAGATAAATTTTATTCTTGGTTGTAGATCCTGGGTTTTCATCACTTTGAATATGTTGTGCCAAGAGTTTCTGTCCTGTATAGTTTCATTTGAGAAATCAGCTGTCAGTCTTATGAGTGCTCCCTTGTAGGTAACTAACTACTTTTCTTTTGCTGCTTTTAAGATTCTCTCTTTGTATTTAATCTTTGGCATTTTAATTATAATGTGTCTTGATGCAGGTCTCATTGGGTTCTGGTTTTGGGGACTCTCCGAGCTTCCTGGGGTTTTATGTCTATTTCATTTACCAAGTAAAGGAAGTTTTTAATCATTATTTCTTCAAATAGCTCTTCAACGTCTCGTTTTCCTTCAGGTACCCCTATGACAGGAATATTTTTACAATTAATAGTGTCCCATAGGCTCCTTACATTATTATAGTGATGGCTTCTTTTTTTTTTTTTTCTGCCATTCTGATTGAGTGTCATTGGCTTCCCCATCCTCTGTCAGTGGTTCAATCCTCTTCTTTATTCACTCTGTTTATTCCTTCTAATATACTTTTCATCTCAGATAATGTGTTTTTCATTTCTGACTGGTTACCTTTTATAATTTCCATTTCCATTGTTGTGCTTTTTATCTCTATGTTAAAGTTCTCATTGAATTCATATACTCTTCCCCTATGTTCATTGAGCATCTTTGTAACCAGTGTTTTGAACTCTGCATCTGTTAGATTGCTTGACTCCATTATTCTCTATTCTTTTCTCTCATACAGTTTCTGTTTCTTTGTCTTCCCATTTTGGCTGCATTTTTGTGACTGTTTCTATGTACTAAGCAAAGCTCTTATGTCTCCTGATCTTATTAGCATGATTTTGTGTAGTAGGTGTTCAGTGACACAGTCCTGAGTGAGGTTCAGCTGCAGGTCAAGTTTAGCTCCTCTGGGACCACTTGTTAAGATTCAGCAAGCAATCCACAGATGCTGTGCTTATAGTTGCCTCAAGAGGCCACACCAGAAACCAATGTCAGCTGCCACCAGTGTGTCTTGGCGCTGCTCAGCAAGGAGTACCAGACTCGCTGAGGACACACCTGGATGTGGCTTGGGTGGGTCCGTTAGTTGGGGGAGGTGGAGTTTCAGTGAAACCTCTGGGTAGTGTGGCCTTTCTCTTCCAATTCGATGATGTCTCAGCTATGAGGGCGATGCTGCATACTGTGAGGTGGGAGGGCTCAAAAGAGAAACCATGGATACTTCCAACACTTCTGTCCAGGAGAGAACCTTGCCTCTGGTCCTCACTCCGACAACTCAGTTTCTCCTTGTAAGTTCCTGGTGCCCCCATGCAGCCCACCCGGCGATAGTGCTCAGGTGAGCAGGTCCATCACCACTTAAGCCCACTCGCGGACATGGCCACTTTAAGAGGCATCTGCAGCTGCCTGCTGCTGCATCCATAGCCTCTGGCCCACTCAGCCACTCGGGATCAAGCAGCCTTGTATCTTTGCCCCCTCCTACCTCCACTATTGCAAGGTGATTTCTTATTTCTCTCCCTGGTTGTAGTGCTTCTGTTCATCTAGATCCCATGTGACTTTCTTTGCTGTATGCTCCCTATTTCTACCACAGCTTTGATTTGGTTGCAAGAGTGATGAAGAAAGCCTCTATCATTTACCATTTTTTTTCCTGTCTCCAGTACCTAATTGCTTTTCTATTGCTGCTCTTAAGATTCTCTTGTTGTCTTTAACCTTTGGTATTTTAATGATGATGTGTCTTGGCATGGGCTTCTTTGTGTTCATTTTGTTTGGGACTCTCTTTTCTTTCTGGACTTGTGTGTCTATTTATTTCACCAGGTTAGGAAAGTTTTATGTCGTTATTTCCTCAAATAGGTTTTTAATTCTTTACTCTCTTTTCTTTCTGGTATCCCTATGATGTCAATGTTGGTCTTGATCTTGTCCCAGAGACACCTTAAACTATCCTAATATTTTTTGGTTTCTTTTTTCTTGTTGCTGTTGAGATCGACTGTTTGCTACCTTGTCTTCTAAATTGCTGAATCTATCCTCTGCTTCATGTAATCTACTGTTAATTCCTCCTAAGGTACTCTTCATTTCAGTTATTGCAATCTTTATTTCTGACTAGTTCTTCTTTGTTTCTATCTCATTTTTATTTTTCTATCTCTTTCTTGAAGTTCCTATTATGTTCATCTACTTTTTAAATAAGTTCATTGAGCATCCATATAACAAGTGTTTTGATCTCTGCATGTGATAGACTGCTTGCCTCCATTTTGTTTAGTCCTTTTTCTGCAGTTTCATCCTCTTTTTTTTAATATGAGACATGTTTATCTCCTCATTTTGGCCACTTCACTGTGTTTGTTTCTATGTTTTAGGTAGATCTGCTATGTCTCTTAGTCTTAGTACAGTGGCTTTATGTAGTAGGTGTCCTGTGGTGCTGAGTGGAGCAGCCCCCTTTGTTACCTTATCTGGGCATTCTAGAAGTGTCCTTTGTGTGGGTTGTGTGTGCACTCCTGTTTTAGTCGAGCCTTGATTGCTGTTGTGTTGTCAGCGGGGGACTGACTTTCAGGTTGACTGGTTGTGAGAAATTATTGTGACTAAAGTGGATCAACTATTGTTCATTGACTGACTGCATTTGCTTTGGTCCCTGTCAGGTCTACCCTTTGTATGTGTCATTTGTGGAGCTGGTTCAGTGGTGCTCTAGTGTGTTCTGAAGCCAGATACCAGGTGTGGTGGTTCTGGGGCCTCTTGGAAGGAAACTTTGGTCAGCTGCTGCCTATGTCTGGCCTGGAACACCTGGTAGGAGCTACCAAGTGACTCGCATGTAGTTACCATCTATGCTGACCTTGGAAGAGCCTGGGAGAGACTAAGCTATAAACCAAGGCCAGCTGCCACTAGTTCAGGGCTTGGGGCCACATAGCAAGAGGTACACTGGGGGCACATTCAGCTTGTTTGTTGTTTGTGAACCTTTGAGAGATTTTAGGGAAGCCTGCAGCATTAGCTGAGGCTGGCCACTTTGTGTGGAATTGCTGCTGAAAATGATTTTAAGCCGTAGGGAGTTGGGTGGGGTGGGATCTCAGGGAATAACCAGGTCAGGGCAAGCAGTGTTAGTCAAGTTAATAGAGTGTTCAGATTTGGTGCCCACCTATGCCTGCCAGCTGGGTTGGGGGAGGACTCGGCAAAGAAACATTGGTACCTGTCAGCACTTCAGTCCCAAACAGAGCTACCCCTACAGTCCTCGCCCTGAAACCAGACAATTTAATTTCTCCCTGTATGTTCCTGGTGCTTTGTGAGCCTCTGCCTCTGAACTGGAGCTCAGAGTGTGTGAGTTTGTGAGCAAATGGGTCTATCTATAGTTCTTTTAAGACCTACAGTGTTTAGGTGTCCAGCGGCCCTTCTTCTTATTCATAATTCCTGCTGGTTTTCACAGCCAGATATTATGGGAACTTCTCTTCCGGCACTAGAGCTCTGGGCTAGGAAACCTTGTGGGGAGCTAGGACTCCTTGCTCCTCAGACAAACATCTGCAGCCAAGATAGCCCTCCTGTTTCTTAACTGCCACACAATGTGTTGGACCTGCTCATTCTGTATCTCTGTATCTCTTACCAGTGTTGATGTTGCTCCTTCTTTATATCCTTAGTTATGGGAATTCTGATCAACTAGTCTTCAGACAGTTCTCAATGATGGGTGTTCTGTAATTTAGTTGTTATTTTTATGTGGTTGTTGGAGAAGATGAGCACAGGAATAACTTACTCTGTCATCTTGACCCTGAAATCCAAATCTTTCTTCTTTTTAATATGTGTTTACATTAATAAATTTCCCTCTAAGCACTACTATTTCTGTATATAAAAATTGTTGATGTTTTGTGTTTTCATTTTATGCATATCAAAGTATTTTCTAATTTTCCTTATGATTTATTCTTTGACTCTGGTAATTCAGGAGTATACTTGTAAAGTCACACATATTTGTGAATTTTGCAAATGTCCTACTGTTGTCATTTTCTAATTTTATTCTATTTTATTCTGAAGATATACTTTATACAATACTGAAATTTTCAATTGATCCAGCCTTGTTTTATGGTGTAATACATGTTCTATCTTGGATTATATTCTAAATATACTTGAGAAGAATGTGTATTCTGCTTTTTGGAGGTGGAATATACTAAAGATACCTGTAGGTATACTTATTTTAGTGTTATTCAAGTCTTCTATACCCTTGTTGATCTTTTGCCTTGTGTTCTATCCCTTATCAAAAGTTGGATATTAAAATCTCTATTCGAATTGCTTGTTTTCATCAAGTCTGCTGATATTCGTTTCATGTATTTTCAGATATGGTTTATAGATGCGTATATGTGCATAATTGTCATGTGTTCCTTATGAATTTACCAATTTATTATTAAGAAATTTCCTTTTATCACTAGAATATTTTATTTAAACATTTCTCATCTGATATTAATTTAATTAGTTCAGCTTTTTTAAATTTGCTGTTTGAATAGTCTGTTTTCTGCAATTATGAGATTTAATACATTTTCTTGAAAGAATGTGTCTACATTGCTTGTATGTCTTAGGACAATTTTGACTTAAAATAAATATTTTTATATATTTTTTCCAGTTAAATAGTTGTATTTTATGGGAGAGTGTTCACTGCACTTCTCACTCCACCATTCTGGACATTGATCCATCCTGCTTACTTTTGATTAATGTTTACATGGTTTATCTTTTTCTATCCTTTTATGTTTATTTTTAATTTTTATATATTTATTTATTTATTGAAGAAATGATTTAAAATTTTTCCCCCATCTCCCTTCCCAATCCATCTCCCCCATCCTCAGGTAACCACTAGTCCATTGTCCATGTCCATGAGTCTCTGTTTGTTTGTCTTGTTCATTTGTTGCTTTTAGATTTATATCCCACATGTAAGTGATATCATGTGATTTTCAACTTTTTCTGTCTGGCTTATTTCGCTTAGTATGATTATTTCAAGGTCCATTCATGTCGTTGCAAAAGGCAGTATTTCATCTCTTCTTATGTCTGAGTAATATACCATTGTATATATGTACCACAGCTTCCTTAGCAAATCATCTATTATAGGACACTTCGGTTGCTTCCATGTCCTGCCCAATGTAAATAATGCTGCTATGAACATCAGTGCACAAATATCCTTCCAGATATGAGTTTTTAAGACTTTAGGGTAAATACCCAGTAGAGGGATTGCTGGATCATATGGTAGATCACTTCTTAGTTTTTTGAGGAACCTCCATGCTGTTTTCCACAGTGGCTATATCAATTTGCAGTGTATGAGGGTTCTTTTTTCTTTGCAGCCTCTCCAACGTTTGTTATTAGTTGTTCTGTTGATTATAGCTATTCTAACAGGTGTGAGATGATATCTCATTGTGGTTTTGATTTGCATTTCCCTAATAGCTAGCAAAGTTGAGCATTTTTTTTTCAAATATTTGTTGGCCATTTGTATGTCCTCTAGGGAGAAGTGTCTATTCAGGTCCTCTGCCCATTTTTTGATTGGATCATTTGTATTTTTGTTGTTATTGGGTCGTATGAGTTCTTTGTATGAGGCCCTTATTGGTCGCATTGCTTGCAAATATATTTTCCCATTTGCATGGTTCTCTCTTTACCTTGTTGACGATTTCTTTTCCAGAGGAGAAGCTTTTAAGTTTGATGTAGTCCCATTCATTTATTTTAGCTTTTACTTCCTTTGCCTTTAAGGTCAAATTCATAAAATCCTCTTTAAGTCCAAGGTGCTTGAGATTAGTTCCTATGTTTTCTTCTATACATTTTATTGTTTCAGGTCTCATATTCAGGTCCTTAATCCATTTTGAGTTAGTCTTGCTGTGTGGTGATAGACAACAGTCTAGTTACTTTCTTTTGCAGGTGGCTTTCCATTTTTCCCAGCACCATTTATTGAAGAGGCTTTCCTTTCTCCACTGTATGTTTTTGACTTCTTTGTTGAAAATTATTTGCCCATATAAATATGGGTTTACTTCTGGTCTCTCAATTCTGTTCCACTGATCTGGGTGTCTGTTTTTCTGCCAATACCATGCCATTTTGATTACTGATGCTTTCTTTGTAGTATAATTTGAAGTTGGCAAAGTGATGCCTCCAGCCTCATTCATTTTTCTCAGGATGGCTTTGGAAATTCAGGGTCTTTTGTGCTTCCATACAATTCTGATGATTTTTTTGTTCTATTTTTTTTAAAAAATGCTAATGAGATTTTGTTGAGGACTGCATTAAATCTACATAATGCTTTAGGTAATAAGGCGATTTTAAATATGTTGATTCTTTTAATCCAAGGACATGAGATATCTTTCCATTTCTTTGTATCTTCTTCGATTTCTTTTAACAGGGTCTTAGAGTTTTCATTATATAGGTCCTTCACATGTTTCGTTACATTTATTCCTAGGTATTTTATTCTTTTTGTCACAATTGCAAAAGGAATTATTTTTTTCCAATTTCTTTTTCTGACACTTTGTTATTAGAGTATAGGAATGCTATAGATTTTTGAACGTTGATTTTGTATCCAGAAAATTTACTGCATTTGTTTATTGTTTCTAGTAGTGTTCTTGTGGAGTCTTTAGGGTTTTCTATTTAGAGCATCAAGTCATCCACAAATAGTGACAGTTTGACTTTTTCGTTTCCTATTTGGATGCCTTTTCTTTCTCTTGCCTGATTGCACTTGCTAGGACCTCCAATGTTATATTGAAGAATAGTGGCTATAGTGGACAACCTTGCCTTGTTCCTGATCTTAGAGGGAACATTTTTAGTTTTTCACCATTAAGTATAATGTTGACTGAGGGCTTGTCATAGATGACCTTTATTATATTAAGGAAAATTCCTTCTATACCGATTTTGTTTGGTGTTTTGATCATAAATGGATGCTATATGTTGTCAAAGGCTTTTTCTGCATCTATTTCTATGATCATATGATTCTTATTTTTTAAGTTGTTTATGTGGTGTATCACATTAGTCGATTTGCGCACGTCGAATCATCTCTGTGCCTCTGGGATGAAGCCCACTTGATTGTGGTGTATAATCTTTTTAATATGTTGAGTATTCTGTTCGCTAGTATCTTATTTAGGATTTTTTCATCTGTGTTCATGAGAGTTATAGGTCTGTAGTTTTCTTTTTCTGTGCTATCTTTACCAAGTTTTGGTATCAGGGTGATATTGGCCTCATAAAATGAGTTGGGAAGTTTTGCCTCCTCTTTGATTTTTTGAAGAATATGTGGAGAATAGGTATTAAATCTTTGAATGTTTGATAGAATTCACTGATGGAGCCATCTGGTCCTGGACTTTTACTTTTTGGTAGGTTTTTGATGACTGGTTCAATTTCCATACTGCTTATCGTTCCATTTAGATTTTCCAGTTCTTGATTCAGTCTAGGAAGGTTGTATTTTTCTAAGTACTGGTCAATTTCTTCTAGGTTATTAAATTTAGTGTTATATATTTTTTCATAGTGTTCTTGTATGATCCTTTGTCTTTATGCAGTGTCTGTCGTAATTTCCCCTTTCATCCCTTATTTTGTTTATTTGTGTCCTTTCTCATTTTTCTTTAGTGAGTCTAACTAAGGGTTTGTCAATTTTATTAACCTTCTCAAAGAACCAGCTCTTTGTTGCATTTATTTTTTCTATTGTTTTGTTGTTGTTGTTGTTGTTTTCTATTTCATTTATTTCTGCTCTAATTTTGATTATTTCTTTTCCTTTTGGTGACTTTAGTCTTCATTTGTTCTTCCTTTTTTTTTTTTTTTTTATGATGAAGCATTAGGCTGTTTATTTGGGCCCGTTCTGATTTTTGGAGGTAGGCATGAAATGTTATGAACTTTCCTCTTATGACTGCTTTTGCTGTGTCCTAAAAGTTTTGATACGTTGTACTATCATTATCATTCATTTCTATGTATTTCTTGATCTCTATTTTTATTTCTTCTCTAACCCAGTTATTCTTCAGTAGCATGTTGTTTACTGTCCATGTATTTGTGGTTCTTTTTGCTTTTTTTTTTGTGGTTGATCTCTAGTTTCAAAGAATTATGATCAGAGAAGATGCTTGTTATGCATCAACCCTCTTACATTTTTTGAGGCTATCTCTGTGTCTCAGTATGGGATCAATAATTGAGAATGTTCCATGTGTACTAGAGAAGAATATATAAGCAGATGTTTTAGGATGAAAGGCTCTGTAAATGTCAATTGTGTCCGGTTGTTCTAATGTGTCATTTAAGGATGTTATTTCCTTGCTGATTTTCTGTTTGGATGATCTGTCCATATCTGACAGTGGAATATTTAAGTCTCCTGCTATGATAGAGTTTTGGTCTGTATCTTCCTTTAGTTCTGTTAGTAATTGGTTTATATATTTCAGGGCTCCCTGATTGGGAGCATAGATATTAATAAGAGTTATGTCCTCTTGGTGAATGATTCCCTTTCTTATTATGAAGTGCCCCTCAGCATCTTTCTTTACCTTTTTTATTTTGAAGTCTATTTCATCTGGTATTAGTACCACTACTCCCACTTTTCTCTGAATGCCATTTGTTTGAAATATCATTTTCTACCCTTTCAATTTGAGTCTATATTTGTCTTTGGAACTGAGATATGTCTCCTGGAGACAGTATATGTTTGGGTTTTGTTTTTGATCCAATCTGCAACTCTGTGCCTTTTTATTGATGAGTTCAGTCCATTTGCCTTTCGGGTGATTATTGAAACATGAGGCCCACTTATAGCCATTATATCTTTTGCTTTTTGATACCTCGGTGTTTCCATTGCTACTTTGTCCTTGTGCTTCTGTTTTCTTTATTTTGGTTGGCTTTTGTGGGTTCTGCCTCTGCTTCTTCTTGTTTTCTGTTATATACTTCAGTTTCGAATCTTTGGCATGTGATTATCCTTACAAATATGTAAAGGATAGTTATATATATACAATCATCCTTTTTCTTCTGTGTGTGCCTTATCTTCATTTTTCTTTGTGAATTTAGATTTTTGAATCCTCTCTTTTCAGTCATTGTCTCAGTTTTGTCCCTATGTATGCTGAATGTTCATTACTATCTTGCTATAGCAGATCTTTTCTGGTTATATATTTTAAGGTTATAATCTTTGTTCCTAGTAAGGGTTGTACTTCTCTGCCTCTATAAGCCTACTAGTCACCTTACTCCTAATTATGTTTTTTTTTTTTCGTCATTTTGTTTTAGGTGAGTTGACGCCTTTCAGTATTTCCTGTAGTGCAAGCCTCTCTGGAGAATTCCCTCAATTTTTGTGTGGAAAGGTTTTAATTTCTCCTTCATATCTAAAGGAGACCTTAGCTGGATACATTATTCTAGGCTGGTAGTTTCTTTCACTTAATAGTTTAAATATTTCATTCCACCCCTTTCTGGCTTGTAAAGTTTGTGCTGAGAAGTCCGATGATAATCTAATGGGTTTCCTTTTATTGGTTACTGTCTTCTTTTCCCTGGTTGTCCTTAGAATTCTGTCTTTGTCGTTGATTTTTGATAACTTTAATACAATGTGTCCTGTTGAAGGCCTTTTTGGGTTGAGATAATTGGGTGTTCTGTTGACTTCTTGCATTTAAAGCTCCAGCTCATTCCTTAGATTTGGGAATTCTCGTCAACAATTTGTCTGAAAATGCTTTGTAATCCTTGTTCCTATTCTTCCCCTTCGATAATTCTCATTATTCTTATGTTTCCTTTCCTGATGGTATCAGCTAGTTTATGGAACTCACAGCACTCCTAAGCAGGGCTGTTCAGGGAACTCACGCACCTTTCCCCCTCCCCCTCTTCCTACAGGGATCTCTGGCCACTAAGAGTGGCAACGCCTTTGTATTCTCTCAGTTCACCGCCCATCACCTGGGTGTTCTGATCTGTGGTAGCTCTCATGTTCAGATCCCACACTCAGATGTGCTTGTGTGCAGTTTGGGTGTTTTTTGCTGAGTTTTAGATGTTCAGCTTATTGTTGTTTCAAGGGGAGAGGCGTGGGAACGACTCTCACTCTGCCATGTTTCTGATATCACCTCCATCCTTTTACTTTTTACCTACTTGCATCATTATAATTGAATCAAGTTTCTTTTATATAGGATATAGTTGGGTCATATCTTTTTTTTTAATATCCATCTTACCAATTTCTTTGTTTTAATTGGGATATTTAGACTATTTACATTCAATAGAATTATTAATATTTTAGAGTTTAAGTCTGCCATTTTACTTTTTGTTTCTGTTTTTTTCCCCTATATTTTATATTTATCTATTTTCTTTTTCCTGACTCTCTGTGAATTATTTTACCTTTTTAGAATTCCATTTTTTTTGTGACACTCTAGGACATAAGATATTTTGTTATAGTTCTATATGTCCCTGGGTATACTTTAAATTTTTTTCAGTTTATTTTCTTTCTATTGTTTATACTGTATAATTTTTATTGTTTTATATTTGTTTACTGATTTTTTTTCTCTGTCCTCTCTATTTTATTCTTGAGGCTATCCATTGAGACTTTTATTTTAGTTATTTTTTTGTTCTAAAATTTCCATTTTAGAACAAAATTTCCATTTCTGTATATATTTCCATTTCTGCATATATTTTTTTCTCAAACTGTTTATTTGCTGTTGCTTTCTCTTTTTTCCCACTTGTTTCAAATGTGTTTATAATTTCTCACTGAAATATCCATATGGTAGATACTTTAAAATAATTGCCAGATTTTAAAAAAATAATAATTGCCAGATTATTTTAACATCTGTGTCATTTCAGTGCTGTCATCTCTTTTTAATTTTTAACTTTCATATTGTGATTTTCCCAGCTATTAATATAATGATTACTTCTTAATTTTAGTTACTATGTTATGAAACTGTATCTTATTTAAATCTTCCCTTTAAGTATACACCCTCTGGTACCATTCCAGTGCAGGAAAGAAGATGCCATCTTATTACTGAAAGGTGGGATGAAAGTTCAGATTGCCCATTTTACCTCCTTTGACACCTGGAAGTGATAATTGCCTTGTTTCTGTTCCTATTTGGCCTCCACTGAGACTGTAAAGGATAATACCTTTTTGCCACTGGTGAAAGTCCTGACTCTCTACTAGTACTCCTCTAATTCTACCCTAACCAGGAGGGTGCAGGATGCCTCAGCACTATCAGGTTTTGGTGGAAGTCCAAGCTCTACATCTGGTCTCTACTAAGACTACAGGTGAGATGAGGCATATTACTACTCACTGGTAGTAAGTGAAGTAATACTCACTGGTAGTAATATGCCTCATCTCACCTGTAAAAGTTGTGACTTCCTTCTTTGATACCACTCCAGTGGTCTAGGGTGTGGGTAGGGGGTTAAAGTAGTGTACTACAACTGTTGAAAAGAAAAATGTAGGTTCCCCACTTGTCCCTTTCTGGCAGAAGTGGAGTTGGAGCCCCAGATTTTTCTGTAACATTTGACTAGAGTAACGTTGTTATATAAATATTTTCTGTCTTCTAGAATGATCCTTTTCTGGTACTTTGGCTTGATGGAGAATTTTTATGGAGCTTTTCTAATCTGCACCTATTGATATTTCTCGGTTCTGTTTTATTAGCAACAAATCTGGGATATAGAAAGCATAAAGAAAACCTAGGGAACTCACCGTTCTGTAGTTCTTGAAGAACTGAGGCCCCTAAACTATTTGCCTTTTCCTTTTTATCTTTCAGAGCCTTCTTATGTTTGTTTTATATATAATGTACAGGGTTTTTAGTTGTACTTAGTGGAAGGAATAAGAAAAAGTACATCTATTACATGTTTCCAGAAGCAAAAGTCACTCATTTGATTGTTTTGATTTCATTTCTTTAATTGAACATGAGGACAAAGATTTTTTTCAAATGTATATCAGCTACTATTATTTTTTCTCTCCTTTATTTCTTGCACATTTCTTATGCTCATTTTTATATTAAAACTTTAAACTAATTTAAACTTTTTCTACTGACTTATAAGAGCTCTTCATCAATGGTACAACCCAAATATTAAATATGGATATTTTTCCCAGTGTTAGTCACTTGCTTTTTAATTTTCTTATAATATTGTCTAATGCACATAAGTTTTGAAATTTTTAAATAGTCAACTCTCATTTTTTTTAAGTTTTTAATTTTATGCCTTATTTCCCTCCAGCAAACTTGTGTAAATATCAACTTAATATTACTTCACTAGCTTGAAATAGTGGCTTTAGCAAAGGCTGAAATCTTTTTCATAAATAAGGTTCTTTTTTAAGTCGATATATAATATACAGAAAACAAAGTATAAATATCTTAAATGTCTAGTGCCATGAACTAATGCTTAATTCTTATATATGTGGCTCTCTTCCTATACTTTCTGTTCTGTCCCCTTGATCCTGATGATTTTTAAACTTGTTTGAGATAACAAGGATTTCATGAAATCTTGTACTTAGATTTCTCCTACCCTTATGTAATAAAATGCAAAACACTTTTTAATGTTAACGCCTGATCCCTAAGAGTATGTAGGACACTCACCAGTTCATTAATTATAAGTGGCTCTGATGGTTTTTAAGCCCTGCACAGACCCATATTCTTATTAGGAATTGGAGTTGGGACCTTAACCTTGAATTCTGACCAAAACCAAGATCCCAACTAAGACTAATTTTAAATATCCGAATCATACAGATTGCAAAAACTAAGGTCTTAGAGAGGTTTACAAAAAGTACTGACATCTGTTTAGATCTTTATTGTGTGGGACTAGCTCAAATCAAATAATATACAATCATAAGAACCCCAAATTATCACTTTCCCTCTGGAGGACATACTGATTAGGTTTCTCTGAAAGATGTACTGAACAAACCTTTATTATCCTTTTCTCTCCTTGTGGATAGACTCTTTTCAAGACTGTCCTAAATTATGGTCACAGGGTTATAAGCAATATATTAAATTGCAGAAATGTATTTTGTTTCTTTTATTATTATTTTTGTATATCCAACAACATTTTTAGATTCCTGAAGCAAGAGCCGGGTACAAGTGTGGGCATGAAAATGATGAACTTATTGTTTTTCAATATATTACTGTGCCTTTCAGAATATATACTTCTCATGAAAAAAATCAAAAGAATTGCTCTTTTGGGCAGCCCAAGGTCACTGGGGTACAGTACATGGACTCTGACTAGGTCACAGAGGAAAGTTTTAGTGTCAGAGATAGTGGTGCTTGCAGAAGTTTTACTATATTTTAGCAAACCAGAATTAAACACTTGTCAAAATGCAAAGGATATTAACTTGTTTCAATGTTCTCATCCTCTTAGTTGACCTCCAAATTCTACCCTAAGGTTGTTTATGTGCTATTTTCTCACATTCAAAACTTGCATTTTATTTATGCTGAAGTATAAATGACTTGTTTATTTGTCATTTACAGTGCTTACTTTGTGCAAGCACTGGGCTAGGTCTTAGACATGGATTAGATAAGATTCTTACCCACAAGGAACTCACAGATCACAGCTTAAAATGTTACCCTAAGTGAGATGATTAGCATTTAAATTGAAATCAATATCTTCAGTTGGAGAGCTGGACTGCCAAATTTGGTATTTTAGGCACTACTGGGAAGCAGTCGAAGGATCCTAAAATCACTACCAGGAGATTCAGCTGTTCTTAAGAGGTCCATGCTGTGTCAATGGGTCCTTTAGCTCAGGGGAATTAGACAATTTTTATAAAGTAGAGTGGTTGTTTTAAATCTTTATTGAAATACAATTGATATACAAAGCAAAGTAGACTATTAATCTAATTAAATTATAAATCACTTGAAGTCAGGGACTGTATTCATCACCGAATACCCACTACATGCCAGAGTAAAATCTTAGCTTTAGAAGTGAATCAATAGGAGAGGGTAGAATAACTCTAAAGGTCAGACCATGCCCCAAGTGTCCCTCTCACAAATATGCTTGAGAGTGCTCACATTGCACCTGGAGAGCCCTGTGAGAAGGTCCTTTCTCTTCATTTGTTGTTGTTGAGGCCTTATATCTCACATAACTTTTCTCCTCATCTGAAAATAGAATATTTCACCAAGAAGCTAAAAGAGGCTATGCAGCTGGTATGTAACCCAAAATGGCTGTTTTTGGCTCACATGCCAAAGTGAGTTTTTTCATGAAGCTGATTTATTAATAAATTTGTCAATATATAATTGATTACTCTATGCAGTTCCATGTTGAATATTACATAATTTTAAAAAAGCAAAGTATTCTCATGAAAGAGGTAGTATAATTTAATGAAAAGAACAGAGGCCTTTGATGAACATGGTTTGAAATCCTGGCTTAGCTACTTAGAGTTGTGTAACCTTGAACAAGTTGTTTGAGGAATCTTTTAAACCTCATTCCTCATCAGTAAAATGGGGATAATAATATTCATATAAGGTTACTCTAAGGATAACATGAGATAATATATGTATTTTGAATTTAGTTTTAGACTGAGTTTTCTCAAAGACCCCATGATTTTCATCTCTTTATTCATCTCTCAACCAAAAGTTTCTGGTATGTTGCACATATTCAAGTATTTGTAAAATGAATTAACAAATTAAGTATATTTGTACATAAACAAATTTTCTTAGCCAGTTTCCCAAGGGACAAAGACAAAGCAAATTAATAACTTTTGCATTTTAATAGAACCTACCAGGCTGGCAATAATGAAATAAACTCTCATTCTAAAATAAAAACCTAAAAGCCTAAATTAATTACTTTATACACATATGTGAAAGCTTCAGCATTCCATGAGGAACCATAGCTTAAGTTTTTTAAATGACTTTGAAGTTATTTAAAAATAAAAGAAAAAATTGTCCCTGGGTTAGTGCTATAAGTTTGAAAAACAACTACAAGTGTCTTGAAAGCTCATCACAAACTGAGAAGTGTAAAAACAGGATGCCCACCATTCAATTTCATAGAAATATGTTAGAGGGCTTGGAGCAAATTAGCTCACTCTGGTCTGATTAAAACACCGATAAAACTAGCTAACTCAATAGCTTTTAATCAACCATTTCAATGAATGTAATATTGCAGTGCCACAAATTTCTCTGCATAGTAATTCTGATTATTTAATGGTGCTAAGAAATCACTGTTGTTTAAAGGAGGCTAGAAATCTATCTCTTTCACTGCCCCCTCTCAATAGGTGAATGATACTGGAATTCTTTAAGCTGTTTTTCAGGAATAAATTGTTTTTCAGCCCGATATATTTGTGAATACAAGGGCAGGGTGGGCTCATATAAAGATGTATTAGGGGACAGGCTCATAAAAATTGGAGGAAAGATAAACATCTTACCAAGTCCAATTTATATTTATCTAATGCATTTATGTGGACAAATTAGCTTTTGATTATTAAATAAACTATCTTTGAGTTATTTTCCTTCTTTCTTCCTTGTCCACTCTTCTGAAAAGTGATGGAGTTTCTCTCTAATGGTATTACTTCTAGTAAGAATAAAAACCTCAAAATGTTAAAAAAAATCACTGAGGAGGGTCATGACTTATTCATCACTATACCATTGAACACAGTGCCTTGCAAGTACTAGCTGCTTAATAAATACCTGTTGAGTAGATGAATGCTGCCCTATTTTCTTTTATAATGTCGTCATTCAGCCAGTGACTGGGGATCAAAATATAAATGTAAATTCCCCCATTGCTTTCAGTCCCCCAGTTAGACTTAAATCCAGTCGTTTCTTCCTTTGTAACATCTCTCACTTCCATTTCCTCCTATAGTAACCTCCAAGCTGGTCTACCACAGTTTAGAGGGACACATTGAAATGGACTTTCTTCTTGTCCCTCTTTTGACAAATATCATTTACTCACACCCAATAGGTTATAGGAGTTCAGGAATTCTTTCTTAGAACTCTGGTCACACTTTTCCTGTATTGCTGCTATGAATTTACTTCTCTATGATAGGCTGTGAGACTTTATTTATTTATTTATTTATTTATTGTTTATTTATCTATCTATCTATTTATTTATTTTGAATTTTCATCATTCCCATCCCCTTCTGTTTAAAATAATTTTTGAGTACTGAGTCTGTGTCTAGTTTAACTGTTATTTTAATTTGTTGGATTCTTGAAATAATGACTCCAAATCTGTTTACTCACTCCCACATGCTGTAAATCTAATTATCTATCATCTATCTACTTACCTATCTAGCTAATCTATTATCTATTTATTTCTATATGTCTCTTACTCATTTTCCTAAAAGTAAATATGAAGGCAGTTTACAATAAAACAATTCTAAAACATGAGAGTTAAAATAAATGTGAAATTAACAATAAAACCCCATTAATGATTTGTCTGCAATTTCAAGAGTTTTATGAGTCTATTAAGATCCATCCATGGAATCAAAATTAAGGTCTATTGATTTAGAGAAAGAATGAAGGAAGATTGTGGTAGACCTGTGGGATAAGAAATTAAAAACACTAAATTTAGCTCTGAATATCCTAGAAACTAGGGCGAGTAAAAGGTAAACCTGGCTACTCAGTCTCATTTTCAGGCAGTACTACTACATGATTATCATACCTGCTCTTTAAAGCGGCTGACCTCTTGACATTTTGATGACATAATAATTCAGTCTTTTCATTTCCAATAACCTAACTCACCTCCTCATATTGAGTCTTTATTCTTAACTCCGATTTTCAATTGTTCATGGCCTGTTCATGATGCTTCTTAACTCCAAATCCTTATCAACCCTCACTTGAATTATTACAGTACTCCTGACTGGTTTCCTTGCATTCAGACTCACTCCCTCCCCAATCTATTTGTATACTATCTTCAGGAAATTTTTAGAAATAATATATTTGATCAGGGGCCTCTCTAATCCATTTTGTTCATCTATAAAGTTAGAAAAAAATATCCTTTCTAGTCTAAAATAGTCCTATGGCTAAAAGGTTTGCTTTTTGTGAATTAGAGAATTATACATCTTCCTCCAGGTGAAGCAGGACTATTATTAGGAGCACTGCTAGGCTTAGATTTCAGCTCCTATGCACATCTTGGATAGTCACTCTTGCACTGGACAATGATATGCAGTGGCCCTGGCTTTTTTTACATTAGTCGTCTATGCTAAACCTTTATTGAAGCACCATGGCTTATAACAATATTATGATCATTTGATTTTTCTTTCATATAAACAGATCCAAAATAATCTGGAAAGGAAAAGATCCAAAAGCAAAAGATGATTCCAGAGAGCCACTTAAACTCGTATACCCTTGAACAATAAATACATCGATAGTAAAACTAACATTTTGAGGAGGAATTAATGAAACCTACTTCAAATAGCTCACCCACTTTTTGGTTTCAAAGCTTTGCTCTCTATGCATTTAATAATGTTCTCAGACAAATGTCTACTGAATGGCTGTTAGTGAAACTGTCTAATGAGATCAGTCAATGTAAGGGTCATGAAATTCTGCAAGTTCCTCTTTGGAGACTTTACCACTCCTTTCCGATCAACTTTCTCCATGTTTAAGCATTTTATTCCTCTTCCACCCATGGCCAGGGTTACCCAAACAAATTTAACATGTTAAAATTAGTATTTTCAAAGACAAGTGTTTGAAGAAGGCAATGCATAACCCAAAATAACGCCCCAAAGAAGAATTTTAATCAACTTTGTAGGAGACATTGTTAAGCACAGTCTTTCTAGTGACCTCAAATTATTCCAATTTGGTGACCCAATAAGATTTTTCCTGATTTTCAAGGATGTTCTTATTATTATCACCCTTTAATATTTGAAACAGACAATATGGCAAAGCATAACAATGTGGTCTAAGTACTTTAATATGACTTAGAAATATTTATTTCATATAGCTAGCCTAAAAATCACATTTGACTCACATACACACATGCAAAAAAAAAATAAAAGAAAAGAAAAGGAAGAAGAAAGATGATAAAGTAAGATAGGTGTGTGCATAGCAGCAATCTCAGTGCATTTTTGACACATTCTCTTTCAAGGCACCACAGTAAAGACACATGAAGTTTCATGTCATTAGATAGAAACAGCAGCCATTGCATCTATGGGATCTACTGATGTCTGGAAGTATATTATCTTCCTTAAGTTTAGCAAGCTATGGAATAACCTCCTGATAGCCTTCAGAGTAGTACAAATGAATTCCCCCGAGAAGTGGATGCCTAGCAAGACCGAAGCAGAAAGAAGTCATCGTAAGGAACAAAAAATATGGATAGACAATGGGGAATGACTGTCAAAATGTTTTCTGTCAAAAATTATCAGCATTTTAAAAACATTACAACTTACTTTTTATTTTATTTTTTAAACATAAAAGTAAAATTCTAACAGCTAAGCTGAGTTTTTGTCCTTTAAACTTTTAGAATAAACTGAAAAACTGTGGGATACGTGGCAAATTAAAGTCAGATACTCTGTTCCTGATTGTAGTGTACAAATCATGGAAACTCTGAATTTATCAAAGCCAAAATTTCAAATTTTTTTTGCCCACAATATCCTCCATGGGGAATGCTTTTCTAAACAACTGAGTGATGCTGACGAACAGTTCTACCTCTCGTTAGACTAGGTAAATGATTTTTTTCCTGTTTTACTGAATAAACTACATTATTTCCTCTTGTTGCTGTACACGCCTGCAGTTCTCTACAGGATATCTGGGTAGAAAGGGTAAGGTTCTTGGCTTTATCTTCATATGTTAAAAAATAGAACTTAAAAATATCTGTGAATCGAAAATGACAATATGAATTTCTGCTGCCTCTATTGAAAATGTAATTCTGAATCTACTAATAATATCTTACTTTTTAAGAGATGTATTGTTATGAAGAATGGAGACTACAATGAGGTAATATCTATTTATAAGTTTAAGTTAAAATGTTCACTGAAACTGCTGCATGCTTTCTTTGTGTAGGAAAATGTGAAAGGAAAGCTCCTTTCTCTACAATTTAATATGCAATTGACATAAATCAGGAGTCCAGACTTAAACATTGCTCCTAACTAATGGATGTTAAAATTAGGATAGTGACTGATAAAATGCATTTTTGTTAGCGTGAGCTGTGGAGGGGAAAAAACTTAAAATTTTAATCTAGGGTTTTGTCAATCAAATTAAGCAGCATTTGAATGGTAAAATACATTTAAATGCCTAAATCTTTTCATAAGATGAGACTTGTCGTATTTCCTTTTTTTGGGACCTGGGATGGGTCATTAGAGCTTCAAATAGCACAAAAGGATTTTCATCAAGTCCTAGGATCTAGCACAGTTGTCAAATCGCAGAGGTGTAGATTCTCAATTTATGATATATGTTTCCTAGGTTGTATTTTTAATTTGAGAACATGGGAAATATTTTAGAAAGGGGATCCAAGAGTTGTGCTGTCTTTGTTAGAAGGGATTTCTTCCATTTTTCTTACTTGAAAAAATAAAACAGCTGTTACCTTTTTTTAAAAGTCTGCTAATTTCACACTTGGAGTTTGATTCTTAAGTGTGTAAGATTATTTGAGATATGTAAAAATCACATACATCCTAGAGAAACTAGTGCAAGTCATCTAAGATATCAGTGACATCTAGTTATACTGATATCTTCTCGTGATATGAACAAATCAGTGTATTTTATACATATTGCATTCCCTCACATTAAACAGTTGGAGATATTAAATTCCCTTTTAGTAGAAAATGGCTCAATAAAGGTTTTTACAGTGAAATATTAGGATAAAGACTTTATTGTACTACTAGATTTATTTTCCAGAAACAAAAATGTAACTAACAGCTGTAAACTGCATGAGCATGACTCACAAGATGGCACTAACTGCATATTATGGTTGCCAAGTGGCACCATAATATTGTATATTGAAAGCAGCTCTGTGTAATCGTTTTGACCATAAGTATAGGTGGGGCTTTTCCTCCATTGGAGCAGTTCCAAAGCGGCTGAGACTTGGCACAGTGTATGAAACCCGGGCAGGCAAGGCAGCTGCAGGGCTTTAGGAATCTCCAGAAGAGCTGAGGTCAGCATTGTTCCTTGGACTGCTCTTCCCCCAAAATTGTGTTTTGGCAGGACTAAGAAGAAAGGACCTCCTCAGCAGACTTGGAAGCTCAGGATAGAATTTTTTCTTTGCAATCTGCTCTCCATTTCCCCAGCCACCTAGCAAGCTGACTGAGGAGGAGGCTGATTATTTAACCAGTTTCTGAGGCTGGCTGAGAGGAGGAAGGGAATTAATTATATTTATATTCCTATTTGCAAAGTTTAACCTAGAGCTGATTTAATACAGTCTAGGAATTTACTGAATTGTAGAGCCCTAGGGAAAGGGAAGGTTTGCTGTTGGCTGACTCTACTGAGGTCTCGCTTTCTGCAGCTGTGAATGTGAGTGTTCTAGAAGACTGAGAAATTATTCACTAGAGCTTGAGACAGTTTTCCACTTGGTCAAAATTATTGCTCAAGATTGGGAAATAATACTTGCAAAGAATTTCTGAGGATATCGAATGATAGCATACTTCTAGAATTAGACTTACAAGTTGGCAACAGCTTAAGTATTATTTTGAGACTGAGAGAAGGCACCCCCAATCTGATGTCTCCTAGCTTTAACTGTGTGTCTGCCTCTAACCAGAAATGAAACTATTAGCAATCTATTACTGGAAGTTATTAACTGCCTTTCTAAATTCCTATTTTTGAAATATTATTGTTTCTGAGAATGGTAAAAGGTTAAGCTAATGGCAATTCAGTGAATGCATTTATGAGCTTGATTTATCAGCCAGCTGCTAGATATTCTCAAAAAAGGAAGGTCGGCACTTTTGAAGGTATTAGGTGATTGAAAAGAGGACAATAGGAGGAAAAAGGGAGACAATACAGGGTGATGGGAAGGGAAGTTTGCTGACTTCATACAGCATGCCTACTTATCAAACAGACATGTATAATGCACATGTTCCATACATAGCCAACAACCTATGAACATAATTATGAACAGCCCAGAGAGTGAGCAATGCCAATCCTGGGATTAACCTTCATTTTTTTTGGTTTTAGACTAGAACAATGTTGCTGCGCTTCTGTGGGCAAGTCAGAGATTATGGAGTTGGTCTGGATTTATCATCAAATTTCCTGAATGTCTTGCCTGAGAGCTGACTCTGACAGGAGATTCAATTCAATGGCTGCAAAATAAGCATATTTTTTCCCCAGAGAGGCTTCTGAAGGATTTGTAATTTTACTTGTTAAAGCCAGAGAGCAATTAAACAAAACCAAGCAGAAACCTATTTTTTAATTGTACGTCAGCATTCATGAGAATGAATAGCATAGGAAGTCAAGATTTGGTAGATCATAAGATATTCCCTCCAAAGTGTGATTCCCTCCAAAGAGGGAATCATAAGATATTCCCTCCAATAAGTCCTTTTTGATTGGTTTCCTCATGGTGACATATATATATATATATATGTCCTTTTTGATTGGTTTCCTCATGGTGACAGTCAGCTGTGCTTCAGGACATCTCAGGAGGAAGTCCCTTTTTTAACTTTTTGTTTTCAAATATTTTTAGAGTCACAAGAAGTTACAAAAATAGTATAGAACATCCTTGTGTACCTTTTACCCAGCTTTCCCCATGATAATATTTTACAAAATTATTATACATTGTATAATATATATGTACATTTTGATAATAGACATTATCAAAATCATAAAACTAACACTGGTATAATACTATTAACTACACTACAGACCTTATTTAGATTCTGACAACTTTTTACATATACTCATTTGTGTATGTATGTATAATTTTATTAAATTTTATAACGTATCTAATTGTGTAACCACCATCACACTCAAAATTAAAATTCTTCTATCACCCATTACACACACACACACACACATACACACACTGTGCTGTACCTTTACATCACAAATTCCTCAGAGTTACTAAAACTCTGGCAACTATTATGCTCTCCATCTCTAAAATTCTATCATTTTGAGGATGAGATGTAAATGCAACCTTTTCAGATTGGCTTTTTTTCAGTTATCATGATATTTTTGAGACCTAAGAAAGTTGCCATATCAATAGTTGATTCATTTTTATTGCTGAGTATTATTCTATTGTATAGACATAGCACAGTTTGTTTATTCACTTACCCACTGAAGGGCATTTGGGTTGTTTCTATCTTTTGGATAATACAAATAAAGCTCCTGAAAAATTCATGTGCAAGTTTTTGTGGAAACATGTTTATATTTACCTAGATTACAGAGTGGAATATCTAGTTTGTACAGTAAATTAATGTTTAATTTAATAAAAAATGGCCAAGATGTTTTTCCAGAGTAGTTGTACCATTTACCATTTCTAATAGCAATCATGAGAGATCCAGTTCTTAATCCTAGTCACCACTTGCCATTGTCAGTTCTTTTAAACATTCTAATAAGTTTGCTGTGATATCTCGTCACAGTTTTAAATCACATTTTCCTAAAGACTAGTGATGTTGAATATCTTTTCACGTACTCTTCAGTTAATTGTCTATGTCCTTTGCCAATTTTGTAATTGAACTCTTTGTTTTCTTATTGTTGACTTTGAGAATTCCTTACATATATACAAGTCCTTTCTGGATATGTGTTTAGAAACATTTCTCCAAGATTGTAGTTGGCCTTTTTATTGGCTTAACAAGGTCTTTTATAAAGCAAAGTTTAATTTTTTTAAGCAAGAGATGTAATTTAATAATATGCACAATATTATGCCAATTAGTTCTAAAACAAAACAAAAAAAACTACGCTGTTAAATTTAAGAAATAATTTTTATAAAAGTAAGAATATTTAGTATTACCAGGCAGGAGGGAGAAGAATGTAATAGAGGAAGGCATAATTCCAGGCTTTTCAAAACATTGTCAATGTCTTATTTCTTCACGCGATTAAAGTAGGCATCTGTTTTATAAATACACCTTAAACTATGCAAGTATATTTTACATAATTTTTAAAATATTTTATTAAAATATATCTAACATACAATATTGTATTAGTTTTGGGTATACCATAGTTATACAACATTTATATACCTAAAGAAATGATAAATCCAGCAACCATCTGGCACCATGCAATTCTATCACAATATTATTGACTATATTTCCTATGCTGAGCGCAACATCCCCATGACTTATTTTATACCTGGAAATTTAAACCTCTTTTTACCCTTCACCTTTTTACCCAATTTTTTGATTTTACAATTACAGTTGACATTCAATATTACTTCCTATTAGTTTCAGGTATACAATATAGTGGTTAGACATTTATATAATTTACAAAGTGATCTCCCTAACTAGTCAAGTACCCTGCTGGCACAATACATAGTTATTAAGATATTATTGATTATATTCTGTATGCTTTACTTTACATTCCCAAGACTATTTTTTACCACTTTCTACTTCTTAATGCCTTCAGTTTTTTTCACCCCATGCCTAACAACCCTCCCATCTGGCAACCTTCAGTTTGTTCCCTGCATCTATGAGTCTGTTTTCATTTTGTTTGTTTATTTGTTTTGCTATTTAGATTCCATATAAATGAGGTCATATGGTATTGGTCTTTCTCTGTCTTACTTATTTCACTTAGCATATTAACTTGTGATTCATCCATGTTGTTGCAAATGGTTAAGATTTTAGTTTTTTATGACCTAGTAACATTCCATTGTATATATGTAAGATATCTTCTTTATCCAATCATCTATTTTTTTAAACTTTTTAAAATTAAGTTTATTGGGGTAACATTGGTTAATACAATTATGCAATTTTCAGGTGTACATTATAATTTGACATCTGTATATTCTATTGTGTGTTTACCACCCAAAGTTCAGTTTCCTTCAGCTACTGTATATTTGATCCCACTTCATCCTACCCCTATTCCCCTATATTTGATTCCCTTTACCACATCTATTGATGGGCCCTTAGGTTGCTTCCATGTTTTGGCTAGTGTAAATAGCACTGCAGTGAACATAAGGGTGCATATATCTTTTAGAATTAGTGTTTTGGTTTTCTTTAGATAAATACCCAGAAGTGAAATTGCTGGGTCATATGGTAGTTCTACTTTTAATTTTTGGAAAAACCACAATACTGTTTTCCATAGTGGCTGCACCAATTTGCAATCTCATCAACAGCACATGAGGTTTCTATTTTTTCTGCATCCTCCCCAACACTTTTTCATTTATCGATGATGCTCATTCTGACAGGTGTGAGGTGATATCTCATTATGGTTTTAATTTTCATTTCTCTGATTATTAGTGACATTGAGCATATGATGTAAGAAAGTGGTCTAGTTTCACTTTATTACGTGTATCTGTCCAATTTTCCCAACACTATTTATTGAATAGAATGTCTTTACCACATTGTATAACCTTGCCTTTTTTGTCATAGACTAAATGACCATATAGGTATAGGTTTATTTCTGGGCTCTTTATTCTTTTCATTGATCTATGTGTCTGTGTTCATACCAGGATCATGCTCTTTTGATTACTATAGGCTTGTAGTATAGTTGGAGATTGGGTATTGTGATATATCCAATTTTGTTCTTTCTCAAGGTTGCTGTGGCTATTTGGGGTCTTTTGTGACTTTGAATAAATTTTAGGATTATTCATTCTAGTTCTGTAAAAACAAATGGTATTTTGATAGAAATTGCATTGCATCTATACGTTGAGTAGTATAAACATTTTAGCAATGTTAATTTTCTCTATCCATGTGCACGGTATATACTTTTAGATATTTGTATCTTCTCCAATTTCTTTCTCCAATGTCTTATAATTTTTGGAGTACAAGTTTTTTTTACCTTTGGCTTAAATTTATTCCTAGGTATTTTTTGATGCAATTGTAAATAGGATTGTCTTCTTAATTTCTCTTTCTGATAACTTATTATTGATGTATAGAAATGCAAACAATTTTTGAATGTTAATTTTGTATCCTGCTACTTTACTGAATTTATTTATTAGTTCTGATAACTTTTGGTGGAATCTTTAGGGTTCTCTCTATATAGAATTATGTCATTTGCAAATAAGAGTTTACATTTTTTCCTTTCCATTTTGGATGCTTTTTTTTTTTTTTTTTTTTTGCCTGATTGCTGTAGCTAGGATTTCCAATACTTTGTTGAATAGAAGTGGTGAAAGAGGACATTTTTGTCTTTTTCCTGATCATAAGGAAAATGTTTTTAGCTTTTCAGCATTGAGTATGATGTTAGCTATGAGTTTGTCCTATATGGCCTTTATTATGTTGAGGTATGTTCCTTCTGTTCCCAGTTTGCTGAGTGTTTTTATCATAAATGAGTGCTAGATTTTGTTGAATGCTTTTTCTGCATTTATTGCTATAATCACATGATTTTTATTCATTTTTTATGTGGCATATCATGTTAATTGATTTGCAGATATTAAAACAACCTTGTATTCCAGGAATAAATACCACTTGATTATGGTGTATGATCTATTTAATATATAGCTGAATTCATTTTGCTAATATTTTGTTGAGAATTTTCACATCTATGTTCATCAGGGATATCAGCCTGTAATATTTTTTGTAATGCCTTTGTCTAGTTTTGGAATTAGGAAAATGGTGACCTCATACAATGAGCTTGGAAGCCTTCATTCCTTTTGAAAATTTTAGAAAATTTAAGAAAGATAGGTGTTAATTCTTCTTTGAATGTTTGGTAAAATCCACCTGTGAAGCCATATGGTCCAGGACTTATGATTTTGGGGAGTTTTTTGATTACTGATTCAATTTTGTTAGTAGTATTTGATCTACTTATATTTTCTGTTTCTTCTTTTTTGTAAGTTTCCATATGTAATCAATCTTATTTTTAAGCACTGCCTTTGTTTATAATGAGGAAAGCCTTCCTATGAACATTGATGAATCTTGTAAATCTAAGGAACTTATAGAATTTTGAATTTTATGGTTTCTAAAACAATATTGCTTATGAAATTGATTTAAAATAAAATAAGTTTCATCTTTATCACCATAATTAAACCTTCTACTGAAGCAAACCATTAAAATTGGAATCATAGTCTTGGAAGATAGTAGGTTTCTAGGAATTTATCCATTTCCTCCAGATTGTCAAATTTGTTGACATGTAATTGTTCACAGTATTTTTTTAAAAAAATCTTTTGTATTTCTGTTGTTGTGTCAGTTGTCACTTCTCCATTTTCATTTGTGTTTTTTTTTAAATTTGGGTTCTCGTTCCTCTTTTTGATGAGGCTAGTTAAATGTTTATCAATTTCACCTGTTCAAGGAACAATCTCATGCTTTTATGATCTTTTGTATTGTTTTTTAAAACTCTATTTTGTTTACTTTTACTCTAATTTTTGTTATTTTTTTCTTTCTACTAACTTTGGGCTTTGTTTTTTGATTTATTTCCTTTAGGTATAAGATTAGAATTTTTTTATTTGAAATTATTCTTGTTTTTTGAGGTAGGCCAGTAATGCTATGAATTTCTCTCTTAGAACTGCTTTCACTGTGTTACAAAGATTTCGGGTCATTTTGTTTTCATTTTCATATGTCTCTAGATATCTTTTGATTTCTTCCTTGATCTCATTGTTAACCCACTCATTGTTTAGTACCATGTTACTGAGTCTCCACGTGTCTGTTTTTCAGTTTTTTCTTATAATTTATTTCTAGTTTCATATCATTGTGGTCAGAGAAGAAACTTGGTATGATTTTAATCTTAAATTTATTGTGACTTGTTTTGTGACCTAACATATGGTCTATCTTGGAAAACGTTTCATATGCACTTGAAAAGAAAGTATTTCTGCTGATGTGGGGTGAAATGCTCTATAAATATCAATTTAATCTGTTTGATCTCATGTATCATTTAAAACCACTATTTCTTTGTGGATTTTCTGACTAAAAGATATATACCTTGATGTTAATGGGGTGTTAAAGTCCCCTACTATGACTGTATTGCTGTCAATTTCCCCGACTTTGTCAGTTAATGTTTTCTTTATATATTTAGGTGCTCCTACATTGGGTACATACATATTTCCCAGGATGATATTCTCTTGTTGGATTGATCCCTTTATCATTATATAATATCACTTTTTGTCTCTTATTATAACCTTTGTTTTAAATTCTATTTTATCCGATATATGTATTGCTACCCTTACTTTTTTCATTTCTGTTTGCATAAAATAACTTTTTTCTATCACTTTACTTTCAATCTGTGTGTCTTCCTTGCAATAATGGTTTGGTGGTGATAAATTTCGTTAGCTTTTTCTTGCCTAAGAAGCTCTTTATCTTTCTTTCAACTCTTTTTTTTAATTAAAATATTTATTGTTTTTTAATAACTTATTTTTCAATTATAGTTGGCATACAATATTATATTAATGTCTGTTGTAGAACATAGTCATTAGACATTTACATAACTTACAAAGCAACCATGCTGATAAGTCTAGTACCCATCTGACACCATACATATTTATTAAAATATTATTGACTATATTTCTTATGCAATACTTTACATTACCATGACTTTACATTCGTAACTCCCGATTTGTACTTCTTAATCCCTTCTCTTTTTTCACTCATGTCCCCAATCCCCCTCCCATCTGGGAACCGTCAATATGTTCTCTGTACCTAAGAGTTATTTTCTGATTTGTTTGTTTATTTTGTTCTTTAGATTTCACATGTAAGTGAAATTATATGATATTTATCTCTCTCTGACTTATTTCACTAATACGATACCTTCTAGGTCCATCTATGTTGTTGCACATGGTGATATTTCCTTCTTATTTAATTTTAATTTAATTTTAATTTTTATTAAAAATTATTGAGGTGACATTGATTACTAAAATCAAATAACTTTCAAGTGTATAATTCAACAGTATATCATATATATATTGCACTGCATGTTCACCATCCAAAGTTAGATTTTCTTCTGTCACCAAATATTGACCCCTTTTATCCCTTTCTACTTGCCACTCCCCCTTACCTCTGGTAACCACTAATCCACAGTCCATGTCTATGAGTTTTTATCATGTTTGTTTGCTTTCAGTTTTATATCTCTCATATGAGTGAAATCATATGGTTTTCAACTTTTTCTGTCTGATTTGTTTCATAGTGTGATTATCTAGCCTCCTTCTTATTTTAAGTTATTTTTATAGCTGAGTAATATTCCATTGTATATATGTACTACCTCTTTCTTATCCATTCATCCATTCATGGACATCCATGTTGCCTCTACATTTTGCTTTTGTAAATAATGCTGCAATAAACATGGATACACATGTCCTTTGAAGTAGTGTTTTGAGTTTCTTTGGATAAATACTCAGAAGCGGGATTACTGGGTTCTTCTTTATCTTCTCTTATAGCCTTTTTTTTAAGCCTATTTTGTCAGGTATAAATATTGCTACCAGCTTTCTTTTCATTTGCATTTTCATGGCATATCTATTTCCATTTCTTTACTTTCAGTCTGTGTGTGTTTTTAATTTGAAGTGAGTCTCTTGTAGGCAGCATATGTAAAAGTTTTGTTTTCTTATCCATTCAGCCACATTATCTTTTGTTTGGAGCATTTAAATTTAAAGTGATTGTTGATAGATATGAAGGTATTGCCATTTTATTATTCATATTTTTTCTTTTTTTCTTTTTCTTCTTTTTAAAGAAGTCTCTGTAACTTTTATTGTAATACTTGTTTGGCGGTGATAAACACCTTTAACTTTTTCTTGTCTGGGAAAATGTGTATCTGTCTTTCAATTCTAAATGATAGCTTTGCTGGGTAGAGTAATCTTGATTGTAGCTGCTTGGTTTTCATCACTTTGAATATTTTGTGCCAGGCCCTTCTGACCTACAAGATTTCTGTTGAGAAATTGGCTGACATTCTTATGGGAGCACCCTTATAGGTAACTAATTGCTTTTCTCCTGCTGCTTTTAGAATTCTACCTTTACTTTTAACCGTTGACATTTTAATTATGATGTGTCTTGATTTGGGCCTGTTTGGGTTCACCTTGTTTGGGATTCTCTGCACTTTCTGGGTTTGTATGTCTATTTCCTTCACCAGGTTAGGGAAGCTGGCCCCAGCCCTGCAGCATGCAAAGATTGGCTTATATCTTGGGCATCTCCCTGGGCCACCTGGCAAGAGTCACCAAGCAATCTGCATTTGGCCATCACCAAGGCTGAGCTTAGAGGTGCTTTAAGAGACCAAACCATGAACTGAGGCCATCTTCTACTAGTGCTGATCTTCAAGCTGTTCAGAAAGAGGTATGGGGCATGTTGTGCCCAGATGCAGCCAAGATATCATTCCTGATTATCAATCGCCACATGCAGTTGTGGGACCAGCCAGTTTCATGTTTCCACCCCTCATGTCACTCTTGAAGTGACCTCTTATGTATATCTCCCATTGAAGGACTTCTATTTAGGCAGACCTCAGGTAACTCCCAATGATTGTTCTGTAGTTTAGTTGTAATTTTAATGTGGTCACGAGAGGAGCTGAGTACAGTGTCTACCTACTACGCCCTCTTGACCAGAGTCTTCTCCATCAATTTAAAATTATAACCTTGCTAGGTAGAGTATTCTTGGTTGTAGTTCCCTGCTTTTCATAGCTTTGAATATTTTTTGCCATTTTTTTCTGTCTTGCAAAGTCTCTGTTGAGAAATCAGTTGACAGTCTCATGTAGATTCCCTCATAGGTAATTGCCTTGCTGTTCTGATTGGGTGTTTTCTTCTACTTTGTCTTCTAGATCTCTGATTCGACCCACTGGTTCATCCAATCTGCTATTGATTCTTTCTAGTGTATTCTTCATTTTAGTGATTGTATTCGTCATTTATGACTGCTTCTTTTTTATAGTTTCTGTGTTTTTTCAATGCCTGCTGACTGTTGAAGTTCTCACTAAACTCTTTAAGCATTTTTAATAACCATTGTTTTGAACTTTGTATTGATAGGTTGCTTGCCTCCATTTTATTTAATTCTTTATCTGGAGGTTTTTTTTGTTTTTGTTTTTGTTTTTCCTGTTCTTTAATTTGGAATGTATGTTTTCCCTATTTTGGCTACCTCTCTGTGTTTGTTTCTATGTATTAGGTAAATCTTGTACATTTTTCTGTCTTGCCAGCATGGCCTAACATAGTTGATATTCTGTGGGTTCCAGTGACACAGTCTCCCTGGTCACATGAGCCAGATGCTCCAAGAGTGTACCTTTGGTTGGTTGTGTGTGCCCTTTTGTTGTAGTTGAGTCTTGATTGTTGTTGGCATGTCAGTGGGTGAGATTGAAGCCTCGAGATTATTGGATATGAGGATTAGCCAATACCACAACATGTGAACTGCTTTGTGGAGGCTGATTCTATGAAGCAGGATTTACTCCTGGTGTCTGGTGTCTGCAAAGACCACCCTTTGGGTGTGCTGATTTGGGGGTTAATCAGGTGGTGTTATATTATGGTTTGTAGCTGACCACTGAGTGTGCTGGTTCTGGAGCCTTTTGGAAATTCCTCCTCTACAGTCCAAAATTAGCAGCTGCCTATGACTGGTTGTGGCTCTTTGGTAAGAGCTCCAAAGTAATTCATGGTTTATCACTGTCTGTGCTGGATTTGGAGATGCATGAGAGAGGCTATGCTGACAATCGAAGCTGTTACCAGTACTGGGCTTGAAGCAGCTCAGCAGCAAGCTCAGGGAACTTGTAGGCCTGCCACCACCTGCCAGCTGTTTATAAGGCTCAGTTGCTGAAAGAACCTTGAGTGATATGAGTGGTACAGAGATGGATAGGATAGGATCTCAGGGAGTCAGCAGCATGGTACGAGTGGTGTTCAATGGGTATTGTAGATTTAGCTTTGGGGCCAGAGTCAAACCTAGGACTGCCCTGCAAAAGTCTCAGAGCCCACCGAGGCCAGCTGCCAACTGCCTGGGGCCCGCAGACCCCCATTAGTTTTCCTAGAAAAATTGCAGCATGGCCCAAGAAGGGCTGCCTGCCAGCCTTGAAAAAGCCTCTGATGGCGTGCAAGTTGAGTGAGGCAGAGTCCCAGGGAGTCACCACATTAGAATGAACAGGACTCACCAGGCTAATGAAAATTCAGATTTGGCTTTTTGGGGGGTGGGCTCAACGCAAGAAAGAAGGTGTTCACCTGTTTCCTACATTGGAGGAAGACTCAATATAAAGACAATGGTAGGTTTCCCTCTAGCCCTTGCCCTGAAGCCACAAAACTCAGTCTCTCTTTGTATATCTGTAGCACCTCCCCAGCCATTGTCACTCTGCTGGAACCCAGGATGAGTGCCTGGGAGTGAGACAGTCTGAGCTCTTTAAGGGGAAGCCTGAGTTTTCAGTTGCCTTCAGTCTCACTTGGATGGACAGATTCCTGGCTGATTTTTACAGCCAGATGTTGTGGGTGCTGCCTTTCCCGGCAAGGGTGTTCCAAGCTGGGTAACCCAATGTGGGGCTTGGGCCACTCATCATGTAGGAGGGACCTCTGCAGCCTAGATATTCCTCCCAATTCTCAACTGTACCTCCTAATAGTCTCAAGGTGGCTTCTTTATAGTGTCATGTATAGGACTTTGGTTCATCTAGTCTGGATGGTTCTCTAGGATGATTATGTTATATTTTAGTTGCAATTTTATTTTTATTTTTTAAACTTTTTCTTTTTCAATTATAGTTGACATTCAATATTGTGTTAGTTTAAGGTGTACATCTCTAAAACTCATGAAATGATCACCCCAATAAATCTAGTACCCATCTGACACCTTATATAGTTATTACAATATTATTGACTATATTCCTTATACTATATTTTACATCTCCATGACTATTTTGTAACTACTAATTTGTACCTTGTAATCCCTTACCCCTTTTTTAACTAGCCACCCAACCCTCTCCCATCTGGTACCCTCAAAATGTTAATGTCTCTGTATCTATGAGTTTGTTTCTGTTTAATTTGTTTATTTTGTTCTTTAAAATCAACATGTAGTAAAATCATACAGCATTTGTCTTTCTCTATCTGACTTAGTCCACTCAGCAAAATCCCTCTAGGTCCATCCACGATATTTCAGATGGCAATATTTCATTTATTTATTTGTTTGTTTGTTTATTTATAGCTGAGTAATATTCCATTGTATATATGAACCTCCTCTTCTTCCATTCATCCACTGATGGACATCCACTGATGGACATCTTGGCTATTGTAAATAATGCTGCAGTGAACATATGGACAAATATCTCCCTTCAAAGTAGTATTTTGGGTTTCTTCAAATAAATACCAAGATAGGATTACTGGATCCTTCTTTGTCTCTTGTTATAGCTTTTGTTTTAAAGTTTATTTTCTCCAGTATAAGTATTACTACGCAAGCTCTTTTGCTTGTTTGTTTCTATTTTTATGAGACATCTTTTTCCACCCTTTTACTTTCAGAGCATGTATGTCTTTTGATCTGAAGTGAGTCTCTTGAAGGCAGCACATGTGAGTGTCTTGTTTTCTTATTCATTCAGTAACCTTATCTTTTGATTGGAGCATTTAATTCTTTTTCATTTGAAATATTTATTGATATATATGTAGTTATTGCCATTTTATTGTTTATATTTTTGATACATATTTTTTTTCATCTTCTTAAATAAGTCTCTCCAACATTTCCTGTAATACTGGCTTGGTGGTGATGAACCCCTTTAGCTTTTTCTTCCCTGGGAAGCTCTTTATCTGGACTTCGATTCTAAATGATAGCTTTGCTGGGTAGAATAATCTTGGTTATAGGTCCTTGCTTTTCATCACTTTGAATATTTTGAGCCAAACCCTTCTAGCCTACAAAGTTTCTGTTGAGAAGTTGGCTGACTTCTCAGTCTTATAGGAGCTCCCTTGTAGGTAACTAATTGCTTTTCTCTTGTTGCTTTTAAGAATCTCTCTTTGTCTTTAATCATTGGCATTTAAATTATCATGTATCTTGGTATGGGCCTCTTTGGGTTCATCTTGTTTGGGACTCTGAATTTGGGGGGGCTATGTATCTATTTCTCTCACCAAGTTAGGCAAGATTTCCGTCATTATTTCTTGAAATAGGTTTCAATTTCTTGCTCCCTCTCTTCTTCTGGTACCCCTTTGATGTGAACATTGTTATGCTTGATGTTGTTCGAGAAGCTCCTTAAACTATCTTCATTTTTTGAATTCTTTTTTCTTGTTGCTATTCTAATTGAGTATTCTTCACTACCCCATCCTCTAAATTGCTGATTTGATCCTCTTCTTCATCCACTCTGTTGATTCCCTCTAATGTACTCTTCATCTCAGATATTGTATTCTTCATTTCTGAATGGCTCCCTATTATATTTTCCATCTCTATTTTTATGTTTTTTATCTCTTTGTTAAAATTCTCACTGAGTTCATCTACTCTTCCTCTAAGTTCATTGAGCATTTTTATAAACAGTGTTTTGAACTCTGTATCTAGTCGATTGCTGTCTCTATTTTGTTTAGTTCTTTTCTGGAGCTTTGTTCTGTTCTTTCATTTGAGACATGTTTCCTTGTCTCCTTCTTTTGGCTGCCTCTCTGTGTTTGTATATATTAGGTACAGCTCATATGTCTTCCAGTATTGGTAAAGTGGCTTAACGTAGTAGGTGTCCTGTAGGGCCTAGCAGCACAGTCTTTCCTGGTCACCAGAGCCAAGTGTGTGCCTTGTGTGGGTTGTGTGTTTCCTCCTGTTTTAGCCTTAGTTGTAGTTTGCATGTCAATGGGAGAGATTGACCTTTGGGCTGATTGGTTGTGAGGATTGACCAGTGAGGTGCTAACCCGATGAAGCAAGGTTCACTTTAGTAGGGCTCTGGTGCCTGCCCATTCTGTTCTTCAGGTGTGTCTTTCTCAGATTTTGACTTGGATGGTGCTCTGGCTCTGGTGCTGGTTGAAGCAGGCCATGGGTTGCTGGCCCAAGGGCCTCTTGCCAGAGGCCCAGCTGCAGGCCAAGTTCAACCACAGCCTATGCACTCTGGGGCCCCGTGGTAAGAGTCACCAAGCAGTTTGTAGATGATTGCCCCCTATGCTGGGCTTATAGGTTTCTCTAGAGGCCAAACCAGGGACCAAGGCCGGCTGCCAGGCTGCCACTAGTTCTGGGCTCAGGACTGCTCAGCAAGAGGTATGGGGTATGCTGAAGCCAGATGCTACTTCTTTGGGTTTGGGTTTTGTGAGCCATTGAGAGATTTTAGGAAAGTTCACAGCATGAGGCAAGACAGGCCATTTGTATGGAATAAACCACTGGAGGCAGCTTGGTTGGGGTCACAAGGAGGGAGGGCTAAGGTCTCAGAGAATCACTTGGGTAGGAAGACCAGTATTAGCCAGGTTGATGGAGCTCAGATATGGTGGCCGCCCACATCTCCACACTGGGAGCGAGGAGGGCTCAACGAAGGATCAATGGATACCGCTAGCACTTCTATCTGGGAGAAGAACACCCCTCCGGCCCTTACTCTGGAGCCAGACAACTCAGTTCTTCTCTGTGTGTCCCTGGTACCTTTTGAGCATCAGTGGTAGGGGGTTCTGCAGCCAAGATAACCCTCTTGATTCTCGACTGTCACATATGGTTCTGTGACTAGCCTATTTCACATATCCATCCCTCCATATAGTCTTGAGGTGACTTCTTATGTATGTCCCCAGTATGTAGGACTTCTGTTCAGCCAGACCTCAGGCAACTCCCAGTGATGGTTGTTCTGAAGTTTCACTGTAATTTTGGTGTGCTCATGAGAGGAAGTGAGCACATTGTTTATTTTCTATGTCATCTTGATCAAATCCCTTATGGCTGTAATCTTAATGTGGTCATGTGGGGAGGCAAGTGCATATTTCACTTACTCTGCCATCTTGACAGGAATTTGGTATTTGTTTGTTTTTTTAACGTCTTCTGACATCATGATACTCTTCTAATCATCCATTTCTATCTTCATTTGTGTTACACATTTTCTTGGGTACTTTTCAATTCCTTTGTTGTCTTTTTTACTTTTACTTTAGTTTTTGATTAATTTCCTTAGTGGTTTTCTTGTGGATTTCAATTAACAATTTACCATAAAATCTAGTACAGATATCAACTGAATTTCAATAGTATACTAAAACCTTGTTTCAATACAACCCCATTTTCTCCTTTCTCTTTTGTTCTATCAAAGCCATATATATCTATACACATTATAAACCCATCGACACAGTTTTGTAATTACTTTTAATTATTTTTATGCAATTTTCTTTTAAATCAGAGAGTAGAAAAAAGTGCTACATAAAAATGTATGTGTAGGTGTGGGCGGAGAAATATGGCAGAATGAGAGACGTCCTCAGATCTCTTCCCTTGAAACAACAATAAGCTGAACATCTAAAACTCGACAAAAAACACCCAAATTGCACACTACCACGTCTGAGTATGGGATCTGCGCATAAGAGCTACCACAGGTCAGAACCCTGGGTGTCGGGTGGTGGACTAGGAGAAATAAAGAAGCTGCCTCTTGCAGACACTGAAGCTCCTTGCAGGAGAAGGGGGAGGGGTGAGGGTGAGGTGACTGCACTGATCAGCCTGCCTAGAAGTGCCGGAACTTCTAGCAGCTGGCAGCAGGGCCCAGTCATCAGGGCAGAAAGCAGAGAATCAGGATGGGACAGCAGAGAAACAACAGTTGATTTTTACCAGACCCAGTTGCAAAACCCAGACTGAGCCGCAGCCCCCAACTCCCAACCTAGAGGGAATCTCTCTCCATACCTTCCGAGACCGATCATCACGGAGCCCCAGGGGAATCTGAGGAAACACTGCTGAAACTTGCTAACACTGACAGGGACTGAAACCGAGAGTAGCAAGTGTGATTAAATATCTACAGGAAAATAAAAAAGACATTTAGGCTTTATATAAATCAGGGATCCAAGATCCAAGAGGCTTAGACGCCACCTACTGGAAACCCAAAGGAAAGCACCTTCTTTGCAGCAGGCTAAAGAAAGACCTTTATATAATAAATCTTCCTTGTGGAAAAACAAAAGAATACACTTCCATTAATGCCCAAGTGGAGAAAAAGTTTTAAACACCATGAACAACCAAGGTGACAAGGTATCTCGGAAAGAAAGAGAAAAATCTCCAGAAAATAAGCTTACAGACATAGAAATATGTGACTTAAATGACAGAGAATTTAGGATGGTATTTCTGAAAAAAAAAAAACTAATGAGATCCAAAAGAACTCAAATCAAGAATTTCAGGAATTAAAAAGACAACTAGATGAGCAGATCAAGGAGGTTAAAACCCTCAAAAAAAAAAACAAAAACAAAAACAAAAAACAAATAGAACATCTGGAGATAAAGAACACACTGCAAGAGTTGAAAAATGAAATAACAAACTGGGGAAATAGAGTTAATCAAATGGAGGAAAAGGTCAGTGATATCAAAGACAGAAATCTAGAAATAAATCAGAAAGAAGAAGAGAGAAATCGAAGAATGAAAAAGAACGAAAGAGAAATTCAAGAATTAGCTGATACCATCAAGAAAGAAAACATAAAAATAAAGGGCATTACCGAAGGTGCGGAAAAGGAGCAGGAACTAGAAAGCATTTTCAGACAAATAGTGGATAAGAATTTCCCAAATCTAAGGAATGAGCTGGAGCTTGGAATTCAAGAAGTCAACAGAACACCCAATTACCTCATCCTGAAAAGGCTTTCACCAAGACACATTGTATTAAAGTTATCAATAATCAACGACAAAGACAGAATTCTCAGGGCACCCAGGGGAAAGAAGATGGTAACATATAAAGGAAAACCCATTAGATTATCATAGGACTTCTCAACACAAACCTTACAAGTCAGAAAGGAATGGAATCAAATATTTAAACTATTGCGTGAAAGGATGAGTGAAACCTTTACTAAGAGCAGGGCATTATACGTTTAAATAATAATAAGAGAATTGCTCTAGCAAGATAGTAATGAACATTCAACATACATATGGAAAAACTGAGGTAGCAATGACTGAAAAGGGGAGAATTCAAA
Source organism: Pteropus vampyrus (assembly GCF_000151845.1). Lineage (NCBI taxonomy): Eukaryota > Metazoa > Chordata > Mammalia > Chiroptera > Pteropodidae > Pteropus > Pteropus vampyrus. Next base: position 527,169 of record NW_011889258.1, read on the forward strand.
GTTACACATTAGCAAAGGGGAAAGAATATAAGGCATATGCAGAAGAAAATGGATGACTGTATATATATAACTATGCTTTTCATATTCATAAGGGTAACCACATGCCAAAGATTCAGAACTGAAATATATAACATAAAACAAGAAGGACCAGAGGCAAATCCCACAAAAGCCAACCAAAATAAAAAATTAAAAAACAAAAAAACAAAAAAACAGAAACACAAGGACAAGGAAGCAATGGAAATACTGAGCTACCAGAAAGCAAAAGATAAAATGGCTATAAGAAGACCTCATATTTCAATAATCACCCTAAATGTAAATGGACTGAACTCACCAATAAAAAGGCACAGAGTTGCAGAATGGATCAAAAACAAAAGCCAACCATGTACTGCCTCCAGGAGACAGATCTCAGCTCCAAAGACAAACATAGACTCAAAGTGAAAAAGTGGAAAATGATATTTCAAGCAAATGGTATTCAGAGATAAGCGGGAGTAGTGGTACTAATATTGGAAGAAATAGACTTAAAAATAAAAAAGGTAAAGAAAGATATGAAAGGACACTTCGTAATGATAAAGAGAATCATGTACCAAAAAGACATAACACTTATTAATATCTATGCTCCTAATCAAGGAGCCCCAAAATATGTAAAACAATGACTAACAGAACTAAGGGGAGAAAGAGGCCAAAACACTATCATAGTAGGTGACCTAAATATCCCACTGTCAGATATGGACAGATCATCCAAACAGAAAATCAATAAGGAAATAACATCTTTAAATGACACATTAGACCAACTGGACACAATTGACATATACAGAGCCTTCCATTCCAGAACAGCTGCTTATACATTCTTCTCTAGTGCACATGGAACATTCTCAAGAATCAATCACATATTGGGGCACAGAAATAGCCTCAACAAATATAAAAGGGTTGAAATCATACCAATCATATTCTTTGATCGTTATGCTTTGAAGCTGGAGATCAACTGTAAAAAGAATGCAGAAAGAACCACAAATACGTGGAGGTTAAACAACATTCTACTGGAGAATTACTGGGTCAGAGAAGAAATGAAAAGAGAGATCAAGAGATACATAGAAACAAATGATAATGATAGTATACCACGTCAAAACTTTTGGGACACAGCGAAAGTGGTCATAAGAGGAAAATTCGGATCATTACAGGCCTATCTCTAAAACCAAGAATGAGCCCAAATGAACAACCTAATGATTTATATTTAAAAAAAAAGGGAAGAAAAAAAGAGACCTAAAGTCAGCAAAAGGAAAGAAATCATTAAAATTAGAGCAGAAATAAATGAAATTGAAAACAAAACAAAACAAAAATACAATAGAAAAAAATAAATGCAACAAAGAGCTGGTTCTTTGAGAAGGTTAATAAAATTGACAAAACTCTGGCTAGACTCACTAAAGAAGAAAGAGAAAGGACACAAATAAACAAAATCAGGGATGAAAGAGGGGGAAATTAAGACTGACATCACAGAAATACTAAGGATTATGCAAAAATACTATGAAAAACTATGTAATAACAAATTTAATAATCTAGAAGAAATGCACCAGTACTTAGAAAACTACAACCTTCCTAGACTGAATCTAGAACTCCAAAATCTAAATAGACTGATCAGCAGTATGGAAATTGAAACAATCATCAAAAACCTACCAAAAAGTAAAAGTCCAGGACCAGATGGCTTCACCTGTGAATTCTACCAAACATTCAAAGATTTAATGTTTATTCTCCTCAAACTCTTCCAAAAAATCAGAGGAAGCAATACTTCCCAACTCCTTTTATAAGGCCAATATTACTATGATAGCAAAACCTGGTAAAGATAACACAAAAAAAGAAAACTACAGACCAATATCTCTCATGGAGACAGAAGAAAAAATCCTAAATAAGATAATAGGGAACCAAATACGGCAACATATTAAAAAAATTATATACCATGATCAAGTAGGCTTCATCTCAGGGGCACTTTTGTGTATGGAAGCATAAAAGACCCTGAATTGCCAAAACCATCCTGAGAGAAAAGAGTGAAGCTGGAGGCATCACTCTGCCCAACTTCTAATTATACTATAAAGCGACAGTAAACCAAACAGCATGATATTGGCAGCAAAACAGACACACGGATGAGTGGAACAGAATCGAAAGTCCAAAAGTAAACCTATATTTATATGGGCAAATAATTTTCGACAAAAAAGCCAAAAACATGCAGTGGAGAAAGGAAAGCTTCTTCAATAAATGGTGCTGGCAAAATTGGAAAGCCATCTGCAAAAGAACGAAACTAGACTGTTGACTATCTCCACACATCAAAATTAACTGAAAATGGATGAAGGGCCTGAATGTAAGGCCAAAGTCAATAAAATGCATAGAAGAAAACATAGGAAATAAACTCAAGGACCTTGGACTTAAAGAGGATTTTATGAATTTGACCTAAAAGGCAAGGGAAGTAAGAGCTAAAATAAATTAATGGGACTATATCAAACTAAAAAGCTTCTGCTCAGAAAAAGAAATTGTCATAAGGTAAAAAGACAACCATCAGAATGGGAAAATCTATTTGCAAACAACACCTCCAATAAAGGCCTAATATCCAAAATATACAAAGAACTCATGCGACTCAATAACAACAAAAAGACAAACGATCCAATCAGAAAATGGGCAGAAGACTTGAACAGACACTTCTCCCTAGAGGACATACAAATGGCCAACAAATATATGTAAAGATGCTCAACATCGCTAGCTATTAGGGAAATGCAAATCAAAACCACAATGAGATACCATCTCACACCTATTAGAATGGCTATAATCAAAGGACAAGTAATAACAAATGTTGGAGAGGATGTGGAGAAGAGGAAATCCTTCTATACTGCTGGTGAGACTGCAAATTGGTATAGCCACTATGGAAATCAGTATGGAGATTCTTCAAAAAACTAAGAATTGACCTACCATATGATCCAGCGATCTCTCTAGTGGGTATTTACCCCAAAGCCTTTACAACCATATCCAAAAAGATATTTGCACGCCGATGTTCATAGCAGCATTATTCACAGTGGCCAGGACATGGAAGCAACGGAAGTGTCCTACGATAGATGATTGGCTAAAGAAGCTGTGGTACATTTATACAATGGACTATTACTTAATCATAAAAGATGAAATACAGCCATTTGAGACAACCTGGATGGACCTCGAGATAATCATGCTAAGCGAAATAAGCCATACTGAAAAAACTGAAAATCACATGATATCACTTATGTGTGGGATATAAACCTAAAAGCAACAAATGAACAGGACAGAGACTTGGGGACATGGACAATGGACTAGTAGTTACCAGAGGGTAGGGAGTGGGAGAAAAGGGGAGAGAAAGACAGGGTAAAGGCGGTCAAATATACGGGGTTTGGGGGAGGGTTAATTGGGTAAATGAGATCAAAAATATGGTAGCTGAAGGAAACTGGACTCTGGGTGGTAATCATACAATAGAATATGTAGATGTTAAATTATAATGTACACCTGAAAATTATATAATTGTATTAATCAATGTTACCCCAATAAACTTAAAAATGTATATGTTTATGCTCTTTTTTATATTCTGTAGTTATCTGTACTGGTGATCTTTATTTCTTCTTTTAGCTTCCAGTTACTCTCTCATTGTTTTCTTTTCCTTTCTTTTTTTCATTTTAAATGATTCTTTTTAGTATTTATTGTTGATGAACACTATTAGCAATGATTTTTATTATTTTTTGTTTATTTTGGAATTGTCTTAATTATTTCTTTATTTTGAAGAATAGTTTTTCTGGTTATAGTATTCTTTAGGTTGTTTTTTTTTCTTCATTCTTTATATTCAGTTTTTTCTATTTTATTTTCTTTGTGTTTGAATAATTTTTTTAACAATTATTTTAGAGCATGACAACTTAGTTTTACTCAGATGAGTATTTCCAAAAAATATTTTTACTGTCCTCAATGGCTTCAGATAAGTAATGTAACTTGAACCATTGTTCTTCTATAGATAATGCATTTTTTCTCTCTGCCTCCTTTTGATATTTTATTTTAGTCTTTAGTTTTCAGAAGATGGATTATGATATATCTTTATGTGCATTTATTCTGTTTTGGATAAACTCAGTTCTTGAATTCATAGCTGTTGTCTTACATAAAATTTGGGAAACTTTCATCCATTTTTTTGGAATATTTTTCCTCATTTGAGGACTTTTTGATGCCTAGTCCAGGATATATAAGAAGCAACACACACACACACACACACACACACACACACTGAAGTCAATGCCATGTATTCCTTAAGTATTGAGATCTGTAGCCAGTCTTTCTTATTTTCTCCACATTTCAGAGTATTCTGACATTTACATTGTGTATTTTCTCCAGGGATTTTAGCCATCATTATCAAGAAGAATGAAGTGGAGTGAATTTACTCCATCTCATCTGGAATTTGAAATTTTCAGAACAACCTTAGAGGTAGGCCTATCTGGTGGTGTTTGGGTGGGGGATGAATGGAGATGCTGACTGCTAATTCCTATCAATATTATTTTTTAATTTGTACCTGAAATTTTACCACTTATTTAATTAACTTAATCAACAAATGTGTTTGAGTATCTAATACTTGCCAGAAATCTTTCTCATTTTCTTGATGCAAACTTGATCAAGGGAACTCCAATCTATGCTCCAGAGTATAATATCTAGTGGGTGATCCAGTCAATACAGGAAGCCCAGGGTCTTAGAGAAGCATAGAGAAGTACCTAAGTCAGACCTGGAGAGAAGTCAGGGAATGTTTCCCAGAGGGTAATTCTACATTAGTGCCTAAAGGAAAATCACTTAGTCATGTGAAAAGTAGGAAAAATATAATTCTAGGAACAGAGAGTACTTTTTCAAATTCATGAATATAACAGAAATGCAACACACATTCAGGGACATACTTCATATATCCCCACTAGCCTGGTATATATACTCTCTCTAGCTTGCAACTCAGGATCCATATAACTTTGTATGTCCATCATGTTAGGTTTTATAATAAATTAGTGTCTGTGTTCAGAAATTTTACTCAATACTATGAGATTTTTTTTAGTGGTGAATGTGCTCTTACATATTCTGAGGCAGCCTTCCATGTAAGGATAATGGTACTCTTGCTGTGGCCCCCATACAATATTTCTTGTGTAACTAATACATCCTCAAATGTAATCAACATATTCAGAAATCTTTACCGAACATATACTCTGTGCCCAGTGTACAGCATTCAGATTTGGAGAAGAATGTAGATTACCATGAAAAATTTGAAACAACTATAGACAAATTCAAATAAAAGTAGAATTATATGTTAAATAGTGTGATATAATGAAAAGTGCACAATGAATAGAATGAGTTCACTAAGATCTGAATTCAAGACCTGGCTTGGTCTGGGATACTCTGTATATTCTTGGACAGCATCCTTCACTTTTAGGACTTCAAGTTACTCATTTTTAGCACAAAAGTGGTAGACTAAGTGATTTCCAGGTTTTTTCCAGAGGTTTGATTCTCTGACTGTTAAGTTTAGCTTAAGAAGTGCTAAATAAAATGTAACAAAGGAAAACTTAACAACAAAAACCTTAATGCATGACAGTGCCACATTATTAACTAAATGCAGAAGTATTATATAACTTATGCATCTCCCAGATGAGAAATATTCCAGCCACAGAAACCAGTCTGTTTCCACCTTAATCCCTTTATTTTTCTAAATGTAGTTTCTTATAACTTTTGCATAAAGCATGACTTTTTTCTTCGGCCTTATATTCGATAGCAATGAATTGCTTACTATAGGCTAGGTACATACAATCACCAAAATCTATGCTCTTCACCACTGTGCTAAGTTACCAATGGAATGCCGCCCATTCAGGTTTTTAGTAGATGACATTTTGCCACTCTAGTGGCCTGAAACATACAAGGCATTGGGCCTGGAGTGAGAGAAAAATGACATTTTATTTCACTGTAGTGTACCTGAACTTCTGATCATTACGTCTTCCTGGAGTTATGTAAATGAAGAAGGAAAGAAGTAAATGAACATAAAGCTACTATAGGGATATTGGATTCTGCATGGAGCATTGGGGTTTTAAAATAAAATTAGTCACTGTTTTCCTTTCCTGGGTCTTATTTTCTAATATAACCAGCCTTGTGTATAAATGGGAACAGAGAAATAATAAGACTAGCTATAGGTAGGTTAGGCCTTTGTGTTACTATCATCAAGGAATAGTAAGCTTTACAGCAGATCTGGATTTACACATGTACTAAATAGGTTATTAGCCAATAGTTATTATTTCAGACTTCCAAGTGTCCTTCGATTGGAGTTCCGTTTGAAATTCTGCCACTCAATTCTTTCAATTAAGATATTTTATTCTTTAATATTTTCTCTTCTTAAGTACAGATATCCTTGCAAGAAAAACTATTTTAAGCTATAACTAATCACTAATATTTCAATGCCAATTTGTTCATTACATTATTGATTCTATTGCTAAAAAGAGACTGTCGCAAGAGAGCTATGAAAGAACAGTACTGGTAAAATGTCATTCAGAGAAGACTTCATTAAGAAGATATAACAAATATAATTTTAATGGATGAGTGTTATTTCTTTAGGTGGGGAGAATGAAATGGATATAGCACAATGAGATTACAAGCTTAATGAGGACAGAAACCACATCTGTCTATATACTACCTTATCATCAGTATCTAAAACAATGCCTAATACATTAAAGACATGCAAAATGTTGCATTCATTAATATCCATTACATTTAGATGGGAACTTGTGTTCTGACTCCAAGATAAAGATTTGCACTTGAAGGTACATGACATGAGATAACTAGAGAAACTAGAGAAAGGGCCCCAAGACCAATACGCACTCCAAATAATGACTGCTATAGGTGGAGAAAGATAGAAAAGGCTAATTCAGTGTAGTCAAAAATTCTTATCAATTCCCATCTCTCCTTCCCATCAAACCACAACTCATCTGCTTGACACTTTCCTCTATCATCAGTGCACCTGTCTTTGGGGAGATTCACTTAATATTTTCTTCTCTTATCAGAGAGATGGCCAGGTGACATAGAAAGATTGTTAGAATGATAATCTGATTTCTAGCTACATTTCAAAGTCTAATTAATATTGGGGTTCTTTATCTCCAAGCAAGTTACTTCAGAACTTTGTGCCTGTGCCTCACCAAATGAGATCATGAGTTTGAAGATTCAAATGATTTTAAAAATTTCTGTGGATAAATTCCTCCATCACTAACACCATTGATTTGGGCCTTACATGAGCAGGAAACTTACTATAGCTATTGTTGCACCCTTTCTGAAAAAGTAGTGTTCTTCAACTATCTCTGCTGAGTCCCAAGTAAGAAACATAAAACTCAGACACTGCCAAAAGAGCACAATGTAGTGAGACTATTTTGTTCCCAAGCTTTCTGATGTCTGAAACCAGCAGCTGTCTCTAGCTGGTGTTGCCAAGCAGAGGTAGGAAATAATCATGGTCTTGCAGTTGGAGAAAGAAGGATGTGGTCTCCAATGTAGATGGATTATAATTTACCTGAAAACTATTTACAGAGCTAGTAATTCAGGAAGGGCTGAAAGCTTTAAATAAAATGAATGGAGCTCTCTACCTGTAAAACAATTTAGAAGTCAGAGTCTCTAGAGAATATAATCAAACTATATGACTGTGAAGGAGAACTGGGAATATCCTGGAGAGGAGTGACAAAGCATGGATACTTGCAGTGAGATTTCCTGAGTAAGATTCTCTGCTGGTCCACTGCTGGTATAATCTGTGTTTCAATGGAGATAAAAGTTGTTTGTCAAGAGACTTGAACTCATGATCCATACTGTAGACACAATAGCAAATAATGTACTTGTAGGAGGTAAATAAAAAGTTTGACTATTTCTTAATGGTTGAATGCACATAAAGTATATACATTTCCTTTTATTATTAAGTTTATTGAGGTGATATTGGTTAATAAAATTATATCGGTTTCAAGTGTACAATTTTATAATATATCATATATATATTGAATTGTGTGTTCAGTACCCAAAGTAAAATATCCTTCTGTTACCATATAGTATATACATTTCTTATAGAATTACAATGAGGATTAAGTGATAGAATATATGTAAAGTACCTGGAACATAATAAATGCTCAGTAAATTTAATCATTATCAAATACTTATGTCATTTGGTATAAGTTGCAAGATACTTCAGAAATGCTATGAAATTTGAAGTCCACAAGGAATAGAGAAGTAAGGATAGCTTCCTGGGGTATACAGAATTTGAGCTGAGCTTTAAAATATATTTATATTTTTCAACTCAGAAGAAATACATGAAACAAATTAAAGTAGCAGCATGTGTTGCAATATTGTTATATGCCAAATATATACATTGCATATATTATCTTATTTGAATGTACACAAAAATGGTATGCATTGTGCAGTGGAAGAAGTTGCAGATCAGATAAATTAGGAAATGCAACTCATAAAGTATCAGATGAAAAAGAATTTTAAATAGATAGGTGTGGGAGAAAGTTTATAAATAAGCCTCTCCAATTTCTGGGGGAAAAGAACAGAAATACATTTTCCCTTTAAAAATAAAAGTCAGTCATAACTTAACAAAATGCTTACCAGCTAGATTTTAAAAGCTAAAGAAAAGCCTTAAGGCAAATGAAAGTTTTTGCTTTGATTGAACTGTTTTTGAGTTGTTTTTTTTTTTTTGAGAAAAATTAAGATTTATTGAAAGTACATTTTAGAAGGAGACAGACTATGCTAAAGAAGGCTGCAGCCCTGTGGAACTTAAGAGATAAAGAGATAAGATAGTATACCCCAAAAGGAGGGGCAGGTTTCCAGCCAGAAACACTGTAACTGTTTTCAAGTTTCTGACACCAAATAGAAGAATATGGAATTCTAAGATAACATAGTTTACTTTTTTGTAATTCATGTTTTATCTTTCAGTTTTGGATTTTGGAAACATTGTTTGTATAAACCATAGAGCAGTGGTTACTGATAATTAATAATAATTTTTAAATTCAATCAGTTGGATGAGAATGCTTCAGGAATAAGTTTATTAGGCTATTTTTTAAAGATCCATTGTGGCAAATATATATATATATATATACACACACACATATATATATGTATGTATGTGTATATATATATATATACACATATATATGTATGTATGTATGTGTGTATATATATATATATATATATATATATATATATATATATATATATATATATTAAAAGGTCAACTTCATTCTGGCATGAAGACAACTTTGGAAGATTTCTTAAACATGTAAATTTTATTGTTTTCTAAAACCTAAATGCAATGCAATATTTTTGGCATCATTTTTGTTTTATTTTATTATCACTTTTCTTCCATGTGTTCAAGACAGGAGAAATAATGTAACACAGATAAATAGGCCAAATGATACTACATAATTATAAAAGTTAGGTCACAAACTTCTGTGTGAATTTCCTCATCCATGGCTGATATAACAAAAATATCATAGACTGGGTTGCTTAAACAACATCTATTTCTCACAGTTCTAGAGGCTGAGAAGTTCAAGATCAAAATGCCATCAGGTTTAGTGTCTGGTGAGAGTCCACTTTCTGACTCATAGACAGTGGTCTGCTCACTGGTGGAAGGAAAAAGGGCACTAACCCCCTAGTGACATAATCACCTCCCAAGTGTCCTAACTCTAAATACCATGACATTGGAGATTAGGTTTCAACATATGAATTTGGGAGGGGGGGTGCACCTAAACATTTAGTTTATAGCATTAATTCAATGATTCACAATATTCGTGAGAAGATAATACATGGTTTTCAACATGTTGTCCCTGGATCACATAGAAACTAACCTAGACCTACTACTGAATGAGAAATTCTGTGGGTGGGGCAATCTCCCCAGATGATTCTAAAGCATGCTCAAGTTTGAGAACTACTGTGTTAAGATGGGAATAATAAATTCTGTCTGGATTGATTTGTGACTAGATAGAGAAAATTCTTTGAGCTAGGCCTTAAAAAAAATGAGTCAGAATTTTGTATGCCATACTTCCTCCTCTGGCTAAAGAGAATTTGATATATTTGGAAAATTAATGTGATGTTACGGGAAAGCGTATCAGCTTTGTTCTTTCATATAGGATGCCTTCCAGGAGGATAATTTCGCATTACACATCAAAAGCCTAGCAATATCACTTTTTAGAATTTATTCAAAGAAAATAGTTGCTCAAATGTACAAAGATGGGTGTACAAAAGTTTTTATCAAGGCATTGTTTCTAATAATGAAAAAATGAGAATCTAGCTCTATGTTCACCAGCAAATTGGATGATGATACATAATTCTGATGGAATTCTAAGTATACATTAAAATGATTATTTAGAGGCTTATTCATTGTTAGGACCCTATATTCATAATAATTATGATTTAATACAAACTATGTTTTTAAAAGTATGTGTATATAATCAAATTTAGTTAAACTATCTCTACATGTATTCATTTATAGGTCTATAGTATAGAAAAAAAAAAGAAAGTTGTACACCAAAATATTAACAATGGAAATATTGGTGATAGATATGTATATATTTTGGTTTGCTTTTGCTTATCTCTATTTTCTAACAAGAAACTCTATTCCTTGTGTGAAGAAATAATGAAAGTTTAAAAACAGCCTAATGTAAGACTTTTAAGCACACTTTTTATACAATATTATTATTAGGTACTAGAAATACTCATTCTGTTTTCAAAAACACTGTATTTGTTCTGGAATATTTGGAAAGAACTAATCCCTCCTGTGGTAACAGTTCACTGTCAAGGTTAGTGTTCTAAAATCTACCATAAATTTACTTCTGAAAGTTTGTATGATTATTATTATATAATTGCAAAAATATGGTTTTCAATGAGAAGTTCTTGGAAAAATAAAAATTGCTCTGTAATAGAAGGCAAGAGATTCTGGCTAAGCCTTTGTCACTAATTTTCTGTGTGAATTTGAAAAATTTAATCTCCATGTTTTTGGCCTTTGTTTCCTCATCTATAAAAAGTGGTGGGGTCAGGAGATCTTGATGACCTTTAACAAATTTAATATTCTAGGAATGTATAATAAATTTAGAAACCAAACTATTTTCAGAGAACTATGCGAGGAAGTATGGAGGCTGAAAAAAATCTAAACTCCAAAATGCCCTTTAAAGATTTCTTCTGGTGTTACACAGGAGGTTGTTGATTCTTCTCTTCTTTACTATGATTTCTCCCTTTAACTGAATTCTAAAATGAATTATGAGTTAAATGTCAAAAGATATTTGAACGTTGGTATACTTACGACATCTGGTGGTCAAATCAAACATCACAGCTAAATCCTAATTCCCCAGACACTCATTCCTTACCTGTCAGTGGGGCTTTTCCCCCTGGTTCATTCATCCGTCATACATTCAGTCATTGATTTCACGAGCACTTAGTGGATAGCAATTATGTTTAGGACACTCTTTACTGGACACTTTGCTATGGAGGAAAGGAAGAAGAATGAGTTTTTTATATGTATATGACTGCAATATATTTAGGGCAACAAAATGGACTCCATGGAAAAGTAAATAAACGCAGCACGCTAAGTGTGTTAGTGCACTCCCAGTAAAGAAAATGATCAAGATTATGGATACTATGAGGCCGTAGGAGTGACCTGCGGTTTAGAGAGGTCAGGGAAGGTTTCTTGGAGGAAGTGAGCCTTGCCTTTCTTACAGTTTCCTCGTCTGTAAAATAGTGGTAATATTTTAGTGTTGCATAGGTTTGCTGTGAGGAATTGGTTGAGAGATTGTGTGTACTTAGTCTAGCACCTTGCTCAACATAGTCATTCAGTGATCGTTTATTATTATAATAAAACTGAAAATAATCAGGGAAGGCTTCATTTATAACTGTTCCCTAAACCTTATTTCAAAAATAATTCCGGTTCAACTTTAATGTTTTTTTTTAAATTTTAACTGACTATATAGAACATTTATTTTAGTTCAGTGGATAAACAAACAAACCACAAAAACTATACTGTTGGCTCTAATTAGAGTTTGCTTGATGAATTGTTCAACTCAGCAAAATAGTCAACTCAGTGAAGAAAAACATTCAAAGTAGTTATTTACTTAATGAGCTGATTGACTGCAATGAACTGTCAGTTAGTAAATGCAGTCTATTTGAAAATCCCATGTAGTCAGTGTAAAAGCATCAAATAGGTTGTTTGGCATTGTATGAGCTATGTGTAGGTTGACTGAATTTTTAAACTTTTTCAATTGGTTATGTTTGGGGTTGAGTAGGTACTGTCTTAGGTCATATGTTGCGTTCAGCAGTTAATGTTAAGTCTATCTCATTTTCCCTTTAATTACGTAAAATGTGAAACTAACTGCCTTTGCAAGCAATAAAAAATACAAGGCAAGATTAAAATCCCATTTATCTTTCTACAATCAGATGTATAAATTTCCTAAAAATTTCAAACATTTGGATAGCTAAACTATCATTTGCAAGGTTAAAATAAGCTGTAGTGTAGTGTCTTTCTGCCAAAAGTAATATTGTTCTGATCCAAAAGAAAATCAAGAACAAATACCATGACATATTAGAAATGAATGTCTAACCTGGTAAGGGAAGATTTAAGAGAGGACAGGACTGCTGTCTTCAGATATTTGAAGAGTTTCATGTGTAACAGGCAGTAGATTTTATTTGGCTTTGACAGGCAAAACTGAAAAGGTTGAAATGACAGTGATACATTTTTTCTTTTTTTCTTTTTTTTTCTTTTTCAATTACAGTTGACGTTCAATATTATATTAGTTTCAGGTGTACGGTATAGTAGTTAGACTAACATATGAAGTGATCCCCGTGATAAGTCTTCTACCCACCTGACACCATACATAGTTATTACCACATTATTGACTATATTCCCTAAGTTGTACTTTATATCTCCATGGCTATTTTGTAACTGTCAAGTTGTACTTAATACCGTCACCCTTTTTATGCATCCTCCCACTTTCTCTCCAATCTGGCAACCATCAGTTTCTTTTCTGTATCTATGAGTGTGATTCTGTTTTATTTGTTCATTTATTTTAAGTTTCCACATATAAGTGAAATCATGGTATTTGTCTTTCTCTGTTTGACTTATTTCACGTACCATAAAACCCTCTAGGTTCATCCATGTTGTCTCAAATGGTAAGATTTCATTATTTTTTATGGCTGAATAATATTCCATTACATATATGTACCACTTCTTTATCTATTCGTCTTTTGATTGAAGCATTTAATCCATTTACATTTAGAGTAATTATTAATAGTTATGTAGTTATTGCCATTTTATTGTTTTCTGATTGTTTTTGTAGTTTTTTTCTGTTCCTTTCTTATTCTCTTGCTCTCTTCTATGTTAGTGACTTCCAGAGTTTTGAGTTTAGATTCTTTTCTCTTTATTTCTTGTATATCTCTTGTAAATTTTGGGTTTGTGGTTACCATATGCTTTATATATACCAAGCTATATTTACAGCACTGTATTTTAAATTGATGGTCACTTAAATTGGAACACATTTTAAAAACACTACTATTTTTACTCACCCACTCCACACATTTTGTTGCTGTTTTTACTTATTTTGTGTATTTGTGTGTATTCTTTAATTTACTATTGTAATTACACATGATTTTCCTACTTTTTGTCTTTTAACTTTTGTACTAACTTTAAGGTTGGTTGATTCGCTGCTTTTATTATGCGTTTGCCTTTGTCAATAAGAATTTTATTTCTTTGTGACATTTTCTTTTTCATAATTTTTATTTTCTTCTTCTTCTTAAAGAAGTCCCTTTAACAATTTTTGTTGTTGTTATATTGATTTGGTGGTGATGAACTCCTTGAGTTATTTCTCCATCTCTCCTTTGATTCTAAATGATAGCTTTACTGGGTAGATTAATCCTGGTTGTATGTCCTTGCTTTTTATCATTTTAAATATTTTTTGCCCATCCCTTTTAACAAAGTTTCTGTTGAGAAATCAGCTGACAGTCTTATGGGAGCTCCCTTGTAGCTAACTAATGGTTTTTCTCTTGCTGCTTTTAAGATTCTCTCTTTGTCTTTACACTTCAGCATTTTAATTATGATGTATCTTGAATCTTTGGCATTTTAATTATGATGTGTTGGTGTGGGCCACTTTGGATTCATTTTGTTTGAGACTCTGTGCTTCCTGAACTTGTATGTCTATTTCCTTCACCAGGTTAGCGAAGTTTTCAGTCATTACATCTTCATATATGTTTGAAGTACCTTGCTCTCTCTCTCTTTTCCTTTAGGTACCACTATTATGTGAATGTTATTATAATTGATGTTGCCCCAGAGGTCCCTTAAGTCAGGGGACCCAACCCCCAGGCTGCAGACTGGTACTGGTCCATGGCCTGTTAGGAACCAGACTGCACATCAGAAGGTTAGCAGAGAGTGAGAGAGCCAAGTTTCATCTGTATTTACAGCCTCTCCCCAGTGCTAATCAGCATCACTGCCTCGGTTCCACCTCAGATCATTCAGCATTAAATTCTCATAGGAGCACTGGTTCCTGGAGCTAAAAAGGTTGGGGACTGTTGCACTATCTTCAGGTTTTTTTTTTTTTAATGCTTTTTTTCCTTTTTGTTGTTCCAATTAGATGTTTTCTGCTACCTTGTCTTCCAAATCACTGATTTGATCTTTTGCTTCATCTAATCTGATATTGATACCCTCTAATGTTTTCTTCATTTCAGTTATTGTAATATTCACTTCTGACAAGTTCTTTTTTTATGCTGTCTGTCTCTTTATTTATATTTACTATCTCTTTGTTCAAGTTCTTCCTGAGATTATCTATTTTTCCCAAAGTTAATTGAGATTCCTTATAACCAATGTTTTGAACTCTGCCTCTGGTAGATTGTTTGCTTCCATTTTGTTAAGTTCATTTTCTGGAACTTTGTTCTTTTATTTGGGACATGTTTCTTTGTCTCCTCGTTTTGGCTGATTCTCTGAATTTGTTTTTATGTATTAGGTAGATCTGCTATGTCTCTTAGTCTTTGTAGAGTGGCCTTATGTAGTAGCTGTCCTGTAGGACCCAGTGCACACAGTCTCCTTGTTCACCTGAGCCAGGTGCTTTAGGTGTGTTATTTGTGTGGATCGTATGTGGTCTCCAGGTATAGTTGAATACTGATTGACTTTGGCAAGTAAATGGGTGGCACTGATCCTCAGACTGACCAGCTAGCTGTGAAGACTTGCTGTGATTACAGTGAACAAGCTTTTGCATGGGAGCTTACCTCCTGGAGGAGGGTTCACTTTAGCAAAATGCTGGTACCTGCCAAATATACACTTTTGGTGTGTCATTTGTGGTGCCAAGTAGATGGTGCTCTGCTCTGGTCTGAAGCAAGCAACCAAGTATGTTGGTTCTGGGACTTCTTAGCAGGGGCTTCTGTGCAGGCCAAGGCCAGTCACTGCTTGTGATGGGCCTGGGGCCACCTGGTATGAGCTACGAAGTGATTCATGGTTGGTATCTGCCTGTGCTGAGCTTGGAGGCACCTGCGAGTGGTTATGCTGTGAACCGAGGCCAGCTGCCACTAGCGCTTTGCTTAGGGTGGCTTGGCAAGAGGTATAGGGCATACTGAGGCCAGTTCATGCTTGTTTGTGGTTTGCAGATCTTTGAGGAAGATTTTAGGAAATCACCAATGAAATATTAGTCAGTCATAAAAAAGAATTAAATCTTACCATTTGCGACAACATGGATGGACCTAGAGGGTATTATGCTAACTGAAATAAGTCAAACAGAGAAAGACAAATACCATGATTTCACTTATATGTGGAAACTTAAAAACAAAATAAATGAACAAGTGAAGCAGAAGTAAACTCATAGAGAAGAAACTATGATCATCAGATGGAAGAGGAGTTAAGGGGTGGGCAAGAAAGGTGAAAGAAATTAAACACAAATTTCCAGTTATAAAAACAGATATGTAAAGCACAACTTAGGGAATATAGTCAATAATGTTGTAATAACTATGTATGATGCCAGATGGATACTAGACTTATTGGGGTGATCATTTCAAAAGGTACATAAATGTCTAATCACTATATTGTACACTCTGAAATTAATATTATATGCCAACTATACTTAACAATATTTTTTAAATGTGACCATTTACATTAATAGCTTTTCACTGAGTTTGCTCTGAGAATTGAAGTAGAGATAGCCCCTTTTGTTGCATCTACCACCAAATACCCTCTAGCTCTTCATATACTTTTTGAAACAGTTGAAAAGATAGTCTCAATTAATGTGAATGTCTGAAGCTACTATAATTCTGTAAATAAACACAGATTTTTAAAGTTACAGAAGCTTCTGGAAAGTGCCATGACAATACTTAGGGATAATTTTGTCTTCAGCCAAATTCTGTAGGTGACAAATGTTATCTGAGTTATACCATCTTTTCCTAGCCCCTATTTTTCCAAGGTCTGGTGACCTGCCAGCCTTTCCCCAGGCTCGTATCCTGTGTTTCATTCTCAACAGACTCACCTCAGCTAATCTCTGATAAAGTTGCAATTTAAAATGGATTAAGTTTTCTCTCTCCCAGGGTTGAAGATAGGAAATCAGATAGATTTCAAACTTAAAATATGGATGGAGAAAACTGAAAAGCTGAAATGTGGAACATCTTGAGTGTTAAAATGTATGTTTAGGGGCTATTTTCTAGTGAGGTCTTGCTTGTTGGTTATCTCTGCAAGTTCGATTAGCCCTTCTGACTGCTAAAGAGAAAACCTGATTGAGGTTATTGCCAAAATATCTATCTTTTAGATTCCTGAAAATATGTTCTAAAATACTGTTATCCATTTGTAGATTGGCATGATATTTTCTCTTTACATATGAGATGTTTTGAATTTATGAAAGTTCACACTTGAATCCTTCTTTGGTAGAAAGTAAATACATTTATATACTCAAGTATGGATTGACATGCCCTTGATTCTATTCTTACTCTATTTTCTGCAGATATCATCACTCAGATGCTTTCCTTAAGGAAGGAACATAAATCTTCAAGATGAGAAGTAACAACACAAACAGTACAAGAGCAAAGTGCACTGATCTTCAAATGCCATTTCAGTACTCTCTCTATGCAACCACCTACATCTTCATATTCATCCCTGGTCTTCTGGCCAACAGTGCAGCCTTGTGGGTTTTGTGCCGCTTCATCAACAAGAAAAATAAAGCCATCATTTTCATGATCAACCTCTCTGTGGCTGACCTTGCCCATGTGCTGTCCTTGCCCCTCCGGATTTACTATTACATCAGCCACCACTGGCCTTTCCAGAGGACCCTTTGTCTGCTGTGCTTCTACCTGAAATATCTCAACATGTATGCCAGCATTTGCTTCCTGACGTGCATCAGCCTTCAGAGGTACTTCTTTCTCCTCAAGCCCTTCAGGGCCAGAGACTGGAAGCGTAGGTATGATGTGGGCATTAGTGCTGCCATCTGGGTCATTGTAGGTACTGCCTGTTTGCCACTTCCAATTCTGAGAAGTACTGGCTTAGCCAATGACACCGAATCCTGCTTTGCCGATTTAGGGCTTCAACACATTAGCATGGCTTCCTCCATTGGCATGGTAACTGTAGCTGAACTTGGAGGGTTCATATTACCTGTTATAATTATTACTTACTGCACATGGAAAATGAGAAAATCTTTACAGGAATTCCAAGTTCCCCCTCAGAATACCAAAGAAAGAAAAAAGGCTTTGTGGATGGTCCTGATATGTGCAGTGGTGTTCATTGTGTGTTTTACCCCTTACCACCTCAACTTTCCACTCTTTATGATGGTGAAGCAACATGTCTTTTCAAACTGCTCTTTTATTAAGAGTACCCTATGTTTCCATATCATTTCCTTGTGTCTTGCAAATCTGAATTGCTGTCTTAATCCAGTTGTATATTATTTTATGACCTCAGAATTTCGTGGTAGATTTTCCGAACATGGTGGCCTGGTTCTTCAGTCATGCATAAGATGCAAGGATAGTGTTTTAGAAATTCATCACAAAAAAGAGGATCTTCAAACTATCTCTCTTGAATTTTTGGATGATTCCAAGACAATGTAATCAAACACTTAGTTAGAATGACCTATATATTCTATGTCACCTTGAATTTTTTTTTTAAAAAAATGGTTTTGTTGAGTGTCTTAAGAAATCATGACCCCCTTCCCTTCATTCCCCAAATGATCCTTCTGAAGTAACTATTCATTCCTATATTTTCTATCCATATGGAAACATATTCTATGGAGCCCAGAGGAAATATTTTTCTTTGAAAGAAGTGATGAGCATAGAATAAACTGAACACCTGTTTCTCAACAGTAGGTCCAGGCTTTTCACCTTCTCTGTAAAACAGAAACAAACAAAAACAAAAACAAAACAACAAAGCAAAAAACAAAATGTAAATTGAAAACAAGAGGACATAAGAGTGTTTCAAACACTTAAAAATGTATAGGAGAGCAATATTATCCTGGTTTTATTTAGAAAATATACACTACTTGAACAAAGTAGATTAAAGAGGAAACTATTATTAATATTAATAGGAATTATAAGAATTAATGTTCTTATAACTTGAAATATCTAGGAGACTTTCATTTTTTCCCCTTGGGAAAACAAACGAACAAACAAAAAATCAAATTCATCTCAAATATCTCAAAAGTATCAAGAAATTCACACAAAACATATACACCTTAAACATGAAATAAAGTTGTATCTGACATATTCCACAAACTACAGAATTTCAAGGTTTGCAATGAAAGCTCTTTGCTTGAATGTCTGTGAATGTGTGTGATATGATGCATGCTTTTACATATTGGCACTCATTCAGAAAATATTATGTTATATTTGTTTATTACAACCAACTGTGCTATGGTCTGCCTTGATTAATTATATACAATGGCAGTCAAAATTTTGCTTGATAGATTTAAACAGAGTTAATGGAGACTCATGGACATGCATTTAGTTTTTCAGGTGGACTTCATTTCTCCCAGGTAAAGATGTATATAAGGAAAACATTGGTGAATTTAATTCAAAATGCAAAATGAAAAATTACTATTTTTTTAAAAAAATTGTGATTAAATAATTTTGTAATATACATCATTCCCATTGGGAAATTTGAAACTTAAAATTTTATATATTGGGTTTTATTAAAATAGTACTTAAAAAAGCAGTGGTTAGTTTTATAAAATAACACTTATGTGCTAGATAACAATATTTCTCAGTCAACGATGAACCACATGTTCCCATATGATTATAAGGGGGTTGAAAAATTTTTATCATCTAGTGACGTCATAGCCATCATAACATCATAATGCAATTGCTCACATTTTTCTGGTAATGCTGGTGTAAATAAACCTACTATGCTGCCAGTTATATAAATGTATGGCACATACAATTTTGCACAGTACATAATATTTGATAATGATAATAAATGACTATGTTACTGGTTTATATATTTACTATATTTTTATTATTACTTTAGAGTGTACTCTTTCTACTTATGAAGAAGAGTTTACCATAAAACAGTATGTTGTATAACACCAGCAGCAGGCTTATACATCTCATACTTACCATGTCTCTTGATTGCATCATTTTCTCTTGTGCTTGATTTAAATCTGTATTGTTTTGTATTATTGTGTTATAACATGCTGTATAGGCTTGTAGCCTAGGAGAAATAAACTATATATACCAGATAGATTAGGTGTGTAGTAGGATATATCATTTAGGATTGTGTAAGTACACTATATGATGTTTGTATAACCACAAAATTGCCTAATTATGCATTTTTCAGAATGTATTTCCATCATTAAGTGGTACATGGCTGCATAAAGATTTATTTTCTTATCTTTATATGATTGGAAATTCACAAAATGTTTTATTTGTGTTAATTTTGTGTAACAGTGATTACCTATCACCCCCCCCCCAAAAAAAAGGCTAAAACCTAAGTTCTCTGAAGTCCTCTAGGGATTTATATTTTGCACAGTTGTATCCCATAGAAATGTTCGAGTAGCTCTTTAAGTACCTAAATATTTAAAACACCATTTTAGGTGGAATATTTCTAAATTATATTCTTTCCTACGCATTTAAGCAATTTGTTTTAAACAAGAGGATATGGTGTATGAAGGAAACATTAATCCAGATTCAGACCAGGATCCTAGTTTCAGGTCTGTCACTGATAAGTTATGTGACTTTGTGTTTTTTTTTTTTAATTAAATTTATCGGGATGACATTTGTTGATACAATTATATAGATTTCAAGTGTACAATTCAATAATAAGTTATATGTATATTGCATTGTATGTTTACCACTTAAAGCTATGTGACTCTGAGCAAATTACTTCCCTTTGGGTTTTATTTTTATTATCTGTCCATAAGGGAACTAGACTAAATGATCTCAATATAAGCCATATTTTTTGGAATGTGCTTTCCAAACTCTAAACCACATTTACAAATATCATTTTTGTTATTATTCATATTATTACTGTAATTAAGAAGAGCTTCAACTCTAACATTTAATGTAATCTTTTCAGGATGACCGAAGGTCATTGTTAGAAATATCAGTTATTGTACTGTACACATTTGCTTCTCTCAGAGCTATTTAAATCTGTAGAATTGCTTGTACCTACACTAAAACTGCTCTATGAATTTTTAGTTTTGATATATTTGATTTTATAAGCACATCTTTATCTATCTTTTCAGGCTATCTGTTTTTACTTTTGCCAGTGGGACTATTTAATAAGTCCCTATAATTTTAATTGGGATTTTCTAATATTTTATAGCTTTGAAATACACTAATCAAACTAGTGTGACAATTTAACAAAAATGAGTAAAGCTTGCTTATTTTATTTTATTTGGAGAGAATGTATGTAGAATAGGGAAAATATCCTATGGAACAAAGTGTATGGGTTTTAGTTTATGGACTTTACAACATCTATTTTGCCTATGCAGAACTATTTTGCTCCCTTCCTGGTTCTCTTGTCTTTGTTTGGATAGCTGAGTTTCCTAGATATTTGAGGTCCAGTTGGCCAAGATGTGACTAGCTATTTATAATACCAACAATTTCTTGGACTATAAATATCACCAGGTAATATATATGTATATATGTATGTATGTATATATGTATATGTATATATGTATATGTAAATACATACATACATATATACAAATATCACCAGTTAATATATATGTATATATGTATGTATATATATATATTTAAATTTCCAAAATCATTACTTGTTTTTCTTAGGGAGGTCTTCTGCTCACTTTGGATATTGCTCCCTTCCTCTTTAAGGGCACTTAGTAGAAGTAGGACTTGAAATACATTCTTTTTTGAACTTGGCTTATTGTTATCATGAGTAATAAACATTATCCAAAATATTTGAAGAAGCACAGAAAACAGAATGCCTTACCAACTTTCTTGAAGTTATCGAGATTCTCCAGAAAGCTCCAATTTACTCCTACTTCTATAGGAGGGACTATATGCAGTCACATCGATCCATATAGCCAACTACATCTCTCTATTCCCTGTTCCCAAAAATACTGGAGTGCAGGAGTTCTAAGAATGCCAAGCTTGAGACAGCTGTAATGAATTGATAATAATTAGTTAGACAGGTTTTAGTACTATATCAGCCCTTTCTTAACTGTGTGGTCTTGAGCAAGACACTTTACCACTCTATCACTCTAAAGCTCTTTTCTTATCTGCGATATAGTGATAATAGTCTCTCTTGTAAAAATCCAATAAGAAATGTAGATGAGAATTTTTTTAAACTATAATAATTATTTAAACATAAGAACACAGGGAGAAGTATTATTAAGAAAAGAACCAGGAAAGGGAAATAAAGTGTCCCCCTCAACCCTTAACAACACAGAAGGTATTGTTAATTATTTTGAGCAACCTATTAGCGTAGAAAATATGAAGATTTGAAATAGTTCACAGGGTTAAGGCAATATTGGCTGAGACCCCTGAGGGTAACACAAAGAGCCATTTACCTTAATTCATACCATAAGTTAGTTAGGTCTAGACTTTCTGAGCAGTGAGTTGTGATTAGGGTTAAGGATCTCTGAAGAAATCAAATATCAGAAATTGACCATAGCCTTAGGGAAACAATGAAGATACAATAGTACACAGTGTCTCCTATGGACGAATTCCATTGATGGAAGGCAAGGTCTCCAGAGCTTTATGAAGGAATAGATTTGAAACAAACTCAGAGGAACCTACAGTTGTAAAGGAGAGTTTAGGGCAGGAATAGGTAATCAAGCAGCACTGTTTGGACATGAATACATTTGTTGAGGGGCATTTAAAGGTTTAAATTACTTCATTCATTTCAGCTCTACAGTCTAGTTAAACATATTGGAATATCAAATCTGCATAAATACTGCATACATATGAAATACACAAAAATTCAATTTCCTTAAAAAGTTGTTAAACATACATACTTCTGTTTTTTCCCAGTTTCTCTATCATATATGCCTTTGTTTTTCCTCTATCTAATCTTACAAATTATTTAAGATTCAGCTTAAATCCTACTTTACTGTAAAACCACATTATCTCCTCTACACAGTAAAGTCCTTGAAGGTATCCCTCAAGGAGAGTATAATATGTTGTACTCCACAACATATTGAAATTGAACCCAATTTCTTACCAGGATATTAAGACTTTGATAGTACGTTTCTGTTGCTAGATTAATTAAGACTTGCATATTTCTCTCACTTTGGGAGACTGCATTTGAGGTAAAAACTAGTGAGTTTATTGATAAATAGAGATCCTGTAGTTAATCTAGTTCTATCAGCAACACACAAATGGTAGGTACTAAATAAATGCTTGTTGAGTGATTTAGAGAACAAGCTGATGGTTACCAGATGGGAGGGGAGAGGGAGGGGAAGGGGCTGGGTGAAAAAGATGAAGAGATTAATAAGTATAAATTGGTAGTTATAAAATAGTTATATCACCAGAAATAAAATATAGCATCAGGAATATAGTCATTAATATTGTAATAATTATGTATGGTGCCAAGTGGGCACTAAAGTTATCAGAGGAATCACTTCATAAAGTATATAAATGTCTAACCAATATGCTGTATACCTGAAACTAATATAAATAATATTGAATGTCAACTATAATTGAAAAACAAAAATAAGAAAATAAATTTAAAAAATAAAAAAGAAATATAAAAAAGGAAAATATATAGTGATTAGTTAGATATCCAAAAGAATAGTCTCTATAAATTTGACATCAATAAATGTCACAAGATTTATGCACTCATTCTCTCAGTCTTTAATTACCATGATAGCCATTAGGAGCTAAGGGCCTGAGAAGAGATTATTTTTTCTCAACTTTATTGAGGAACAACTAACAAATATAACTGTATATATTTAAATTATACAACATAATGATTTGGTATACATATTCAATGTACATCTGCTACTAAAGTCACTGTATTTTGGCAAATTAGTTGATTTGTTGAATACAAATGGGGCCAAAATTTGGCTCACTCTTGGTTAACTAGATAACCATATAACAGTAGACTCTGACTTTTGTAGTTCTGTAAAATGTGTTTGTAAGTTGTATATTAAATATTAAAACATTAAAATGTTTCTGGAAGTTTAATGCATTTTTGTTTTGATGTTGTGGTTGCTATTAACAAAGGGTTATATACGCCTTCTTTTCTCAGTAGGGAAGTGGAGGTGTGAAGAAGTAGGTACAGAATAATGATAACATCTTATAAGATCGGTTACTTTTTCACTCTCTCATCTATATTCCCAATTATTTCTTTTATTTCCAAAAGATTCAATAAAGTGTTGATAAAATCAGACCTGTGTGAGCTTCATATAAATTGTTTATAGTGCTACCTTTGTATTTCCTCTAGTAGCCAGAAACCTGCTCTTGCTCTTGCTTTCTCTCCAGCTCTACTTCTAGGTTGCCTACCTGTAATCTCTCTGTCTTCTCTGGGCCATTCTTCTCTTTGGCCAGTGGTGGCTGCCCAGTTAAATTTTCATTGTATATTTGTGGTCTTGTTCCACCTGGAAGGCAATGAGAAGTTACTACCTTAATCACATTCTAGAGCTCAACACTTTAAAAACTGGAAATACAAGAGCAATTATGGCAGGGAGGAGAAGACCATAAAAGGACCACATCAGCCTAGGACCAGAATGGAAGAGGACATACAAGGAAACTTAACCTTTGTTACTTGTTATTGGTAGCTTATAGGCTGGTTGCATATGAACTTCAAATTGTATTTAGTATTATCACTTAGTTTCCTACCTCAATATATCTCTGTTTTCATCTACTGCCAATAGTAGGAAAACCTAGAGTCCTTGGCCTGGCACCTAGTCTAGACCCAGCCTCTTTTACACAACCCCACCTACATTCACTTCTTCACTGCAGACAAATTGTTTTTTTCACTCTCTCCCAGACTTTTCCATCTCTGCCTCCAGACCCCTCCCTCCAGCAGACACCTTCTTTGTATTCTGTCTATTAAAATCTCAGCAACCTTTACGTTAGATCTCACCTAATTCAAGAACGTATCTCTATTCTTTTCACATTCAGTGATGTCTTTTCCCTTTGTGCTCCTGTAGCATCAATTGTCTGGGCCACCCCTATTATACTTGGCATGCTTGGCATAGATTCTAAATTAGAAAGAATGCTTAGAAATTGCCTCTATATAACAAGGTTTTAAGAGTGGCAATCTAGGTGGAAAGAGTCAGAAACTGGAGGGTTTTTTTAGGAGACCTTACTTGAGTTTGCATTTGCAGAATCAATAAAATGCTATTTGTTAGTATTATAGAATGAAGGACAAAAGGAGAGAGATAAAAACCCTTTCCTGTCCCCTACCCCATACCATTCTTTAATGTAGCCACTGTAAAAGAGCTTCATTTAAAGGGAAGAAACAGAGAAAGCCAAAACACTACCATAGTCTTGTAGTAAGTGATCCCACAGTAAGTGGAGTTAGAATAGGGGCTCAGATCCAGATACCCTGATTAGAAGAGGGACTCAGATCCAGATTTCCAGTTCTAATCTCTTTCCACTGCCTTATGTTACCCTTTGACTTATTTATTTAACATTATACATATGTTACTTTTATTTTATTACCTAAATTCTGAGTTCCCTATATGTATAAATAGTCATATTCATTTCTATTGTAATAACATAGTTTAGCACAGGATTTGGGTACCACGTAAATAATCTATAAATAGTTGCTGATTAATTGATTTATTCTGCAGGTACTTAACTTGTTTATATTTTTTTGCTTTACAATTATTCAACTTCTATTAATTTAAATAACAACAAGAAAAGAAGAAACAAGAAGAAAAATAGAGTGTTCTTCAATATATCTATATCAGCATTGTGAAGCAGAGATTATTCAAAACCTCGAGTAAGTCACTGTCTCTCTCTGGGCTTTGAGTTCCTCATTTTTAAAGTCATGGGGGTGCAATACATGCTTTATAAGCTCCCTTTCAGTTCTAACATTCCAATAAAGTTATTTCTCATTTAAAAGTTTTAGAAATTTCATTATCATAATAATTTAATATTTAAAATTAGCAAGATATGGCATAATTGCTATCTTAAGATGCAAAACCCAAAGTTCACATTAGATCAGTTTTTGCTGATTGAACACCAGAATGGTGAATCAAACCTCACTCTGGGAACAGGTTGTTTCACTTTATCTCTGCTATTTTTATTTTCAATAGTGAGGAATTATTTATTTCTACTTTTCCTTGGGCATTAAAGTTGATCAATACTGGGCTTAAATATAAACTTCACCGTTAACTATTTGACTTTGTGTGAGTTACTTGATCTCTGTATGATTTGGTTTCCTTGCCAGGAATTAAAGCTAAAAATTCTTACCTTGCAGGATTGTAATGAAGATAAAGAGAAATTATACATAAAAATTTTTAGTACAATGTATGGCATCTAGTAGATATGCAAACCATCCTAGTGATGGCAATCTATATCATGTGTATTTGGTACTACTAAAGAGTTGGCTTTTATTACATCTTTTTAAATGTGATTCTAATACCACCTTTTATCAATCTTTAGTTAAGTTTGTAAGTTGGGAGATGGGAATGGTGAAAGAACATGGAATAAGCTCTTCCCCTTCAGCATGCAGCCTATTGAATCAGGTTTAAGATCTACGTGAGAAAGAGAAGAAATTAAATTATAGATGGCAGGAGGGGTATTTAGAAGTGGCTCAGATGAAATAGAAGCATGTGACAAAATTATAAGCAGTCAAAAGAATTTCTGTGAGTTGGCTCCCAACACATGCAGACCTTCTACTTCTCTGCATAAAAGTAGAACTCTAAATATCTAGTAGCAGATGCTCCTTCATAGACACATCTAATTTTGGGTATATTCAAATAAGCCTGGGTGACATAACTATTTCCATGGAAATTGGTACTTACTCTCATTTAAATCTCTAAATTATATTACCAGTAATTATGTCTTCATTTCTTGGTTTGACTCAATTTACACATTTGATGTTTATCACTCAAAATTTGACTCAGGGTGGCTGTAGACAGAAAGCTGTGATGAATTAAGTTTAAAAACAAGAGAAGAGAGAGATTGCAAGAGAGAGAGTCACTCGAGAAGAAGGTAAATAAAGTTGTAGAAGAAAACCAATTCACCAGAGCTCCCTACACTCTAACCTTGAGATCAAATGAACCTTGAGCTAACAAAAAGGTTGTAATTACCCCAATGAAAATACAAATTGTTTACAGTCTTTTAGACCTGGGTTTTGTCCTATTTCTGTTTTCTCTCTGGCCCTGATTCTGTTACTATGAACATGTTCTGGCAGATGGATTTGCTAATAATTATAAAGTGTTGCTGATATAGAGGAAAGAGTACTGACTTGGGAGTTATGAGTTATGCAACCCAAAGTTTAGTTTATGCTCTGCTACTCATGTGCTGTGATCTGACACAAATCATTAGCCCTTGCTGGGCCTCAGTTACCTCTTCTGTCAAATGACAGGGTTGGGCTTTATGTTCTGAGGTTCTTTATAGTTATGCTATTCAGCAGCTCTAAAAAGGAATATCAGACATTTTCAGAAAAGTCCTGGTGTGCTGATGCAAGTATGGGGAGCATGGTTACATGCAGAGAGGAGTGAAGGTTACAATTTCAAAGAAGTGGAGATTAAAGGATGATATATTTTATGGATGCTGCTACTATAGACAGATCCCTTCATTCATCCTCCACTTATCTGTACCTATAGGAGTGGTGGCATAGTGAGGGGACAGCTAATAATATATAAACAGAGACCAGACCTATATCCAGTTAAACTGGGAAGTAGAAAATGCCTAACTGCACTCTTCCTTTTCTCTTTCCAGAAAGTTATTAAAAATGGCTTCAAAACATTAATGCAAAAGGCTGGTTGCAAAACAATGTGCACATTATAATATTTTGTGTGTTTTTTGTTTTTAAATTCTAATTGACTTTTAATAGTTTTATATTAGTTTCAGATATACAGTATGATGGTTAGACATTTATATAGTTTATGAAATGATCCCCCGCAATTAGTCTAGTACTCACCTAGCACTATACATAGTTATCACAATATTACTGACTATATTTCTTATACTGTAAAATTTTATTTTTGTTTATATAAGTAATGGGAAGCAAACATACTAGAGTCATAATAATGGTTGTATCAGAACAAATATAATTTTCTTTTCTGTGCTTTTATACATTTTCCAAATTGTTTTACTATAACCATTGTAATAGACTCCTCTCTCCACCCTGGATTCTTCATTGAAATCTCAGAATATCTTTTTCTAAAAATATGAAACAGGTCATGTACATCTGTAGTTTATAAACCACCAATGAATTCCTATCACACTTGTAATACAAGTCAAGTTCTTTACTACAGTCAAAAAATGGGCAGAGGACACGAACAAACATTTTTCCAAAGAAGACATACAGATGGCTGATGGGTACATGAAACAATGCTAAATATTGCTTATCATCAGAAGAATGAAAATTAAACCACAATGAGATATTGCTTAACACTTTCAGATTTAGATAACTATTATTAAAAAGTCAACAAATAATAAGTGGACAAGAGAGTATGTGGACAAGAGAGAACCCACGTTCAACTGTTGGTGGGATTGTAAATTGGTGCAACCATATGGAAAACAGTTTGGGGATTCTGCAAAAAATACTAAAAATAGAATTACCATATGATCCAACAATTCCACTTCTTGGTATTTACCCAATGAAAATAAAAACACTAATTCAAGAAATATGTACTCCTATGTATATTGTAGCATTATTTACAATAGTTATGATATGGAAGCAACTTAGGTGTTCATTGGTAGATGAATAGATAAAGAAGATATGCAATTATATATATCTGCACAATGGAATATTGCTCACCAATTGTAAAAGAGTCTTGTCATTTGTGACAAAGCGGCTGGGCCTAGAGGGTATTATGCTTAGAGAAATGAGTTAGACAGAGAAAGACAAATACTGTATGATTTCACTTATATGTAGAATCTAAACAAAACAAAACAAAAACAGATTCATAGAAACAGAAATCAAACTGACAGTTGCCAGAGGGGAAGGGGTGGGGGAATGGGTGAAAAAGGTGAAGGGGAATAGTCAATAATATTGTGGTAACTTTGCATAGTGACAGGTGATTACTATGTTTAGTGTGGTGATCACATCGTAAGGTATATAATTGTTGAATCATTATATTGTATACATGAAACTAATACAATATTGTATGCTAACTATAATTTTAAAAAAGACTGTATAATTTGGCTCCTGACTTCTTCTAGGAACTAAATTTTTGTCATTTTTCTCTTCCTGGCCCACCCCATTTAAGCTTTTCTTTGAAATGAAGTCAACTCTCACCTCAAGACCATTACCTGAAATTCCCTTCCTGCAAATTGTCACATGATTAATTCATTTTTATTCTTATTCTTAGAGTCTAAGTGACTGAAACCAGAGTTTTCCCTTGATGCCCCCAGTTTAAATTTATCTCCCTTGTTCTCCTGCACAGTGCCCTGTACATTGTACATTTCCTGTATAACATTTGCATAATTTGCAATTATATTCAAATATAAATTTACTTTATTCTTCGATTCCCCACTAATCCATGAGCTCCTTAAGAGTAAAAGCCATGTCTTTCTTGCTTATCACTGACCTCCAGTGTTTAGCACTAAGCATGGAACATATTAGGTGCTCAGTAAAATTTGTTAAATAAATGAGTGAATAACAATCAATAAATCTATATTACTTTGGTAAGTAAGAAGAAAAATAGAGAACACGAGCGTAGTGAGGATTCCATTTCTGCAGTGCATCCATGGTAGTTTGTGTTCTCAATATAAAGGATAAAACCATTTCTGACAAATAACAGAATCTAGAGAAGATATTTTTCTTAACAGTATAGTTGCTATATTTTTGTGCATCCTCAGTATCTAAATCCTCTGAAGACTTGCTGCTGGATTCATTGATTCTAACTACCTATTCTGCCTTACTTGTCAATAAATAGGCCATATTTTTTTTAGTTCCTGACAAAGTGAATAAATTGAATAGGAAGAAATGAGGTTAAGAACCTTGTGAGCTAGGTTTATATTATTTTCTGTCATGACAAATGTCAAACAGGTTGCAATGACAGCAAGGTTGTTTAAGAAGAACCACAAGATACCACTATTTATTTGCATTGCTCTCTATACTCAAAGGCACACTGGAAAGAAAAAGTGATTATTTGGATTTGATGATAAAAAATATCTCTTAAGAAAGCCTCCTCTGATAGACAATGCATCCTTTAGCATTTACTCACTTGAAGGAAAGGAAATGTAATTTTGAGAGACCTGAAGCCAACATGAGTAAGATACACAATCAACTGACACTTGTGGACACTACAGATATTGTGACTCATGAGAGGGACAGCTAAACATGACCCTTGCAAGGAGCACTTGTTTCTATTAAGGACAAAAGTAATTCCTCCTTTTGGAGGCTTTCCAAACAAGAAGCACTACAACTGGGAAGAACAGGCCCTGTCTCAGAAAAATACCCTAACAGGTAATGTTTTTCTTTGACAACACTGCCTTCTTTTCTTGCAATTCTGCACAGCTAAATATGTATCCCTCCTAGAGGGACTTCCATTTAAATATAGATTAATACTTTCCGAGTTGTAGGAATAGAATCATTTGAGGAATTACAAAGGTGAGTAGATTTGAGGGGGCTTAGGAACTGTCTGTCCTATGTCCTTAAGGGTATATTATTTTAATTTTACTGATTACTTAATCCTGTTTGCTCCAAGAATACTCATCAGTGGTACTTGCAGCTGCAGTGTTTACCCCGAGATAACTCACGGATTACAGTCCTAAATTTACCCCAAAAGTTTGCCACAAAATATCTCGCTTTATTTTCATTATTTTCACATCGGTCTAGTATATAGTCTTTGGAAACAAATTACATCATTCTATTTATAACGTTCTGTTTTTAGTAGTGGTATTTCCATTTACAAAATATAGTAATTCTCAATCGCTGAAAATGTCAAAT
Source organism: Pteropus vampyrus (assembly GCF_000151845.1). NCBI lineage: Eukaryota > Metazoa > Chordata > Mammalia > Chiroptera > Pteropodidae > Pteropus > Pteropus vampyrus. Next base: position 557,674 of record NW_011889258.1, read on the forward strand.
CCTAGAAAACATAGCATTCCTATGCGTGATGTTAACATTGTTCTCAAACAGTTGTTAGTCGAATATTCATTTGATGAATTCGATGGCCAGAATAGTTTATTTGTTGACTAGTACTGAAGGAGACTTTATACTCATAGTGTTTGAATTATAGTATGAATTCAACAGTACCGAGGAGCACACGTTTTATTATGTTACTTTTTAAAAAAATTCTCCTATCACAATGTTTGTTTTGATGTAACATCTCATATGGAAAAAATATTTTGAGGATGGGGTAATTAATTGTACGTCAGCTTTAAAATCACCTATAGATGTCATCTAAAGATCCATTTATTCTCAGCTCTGTTAATTAAAGTAGTTATTAACTCTGGCTGTACCTGTAGAATTATTTGGTGAATTTTTTAGTTTTGTTTTTCTTTTAATTAAGTCTTGGCCTCCCCAACCCAGGTGTTCTGATTTTAAATAGCATTGGGTAGAGCCAAATGATATTTTTTTTAGTTGAACAAAAAAAAAAAAGAAAACTACAAACCAATATCTCTCATGAACACAGATGCAAAAAACTTAAATAAGATACTAGTGAACTGAATACAGCAACATATTAAAAAGATTATACACCATGATCAAGTGGGCTTCATCCCAGTGGCACAGGGATGGCTCAACATACACAAATCAATTAATGAGATACACCACATAAATGAATTAAGAAATAAGAAACATATGGTCATATCATTAGATGCAGAAAAAGCCTTCGACAAGATTCAGCACCCATTTATGATCAAAACACTCAACAAAATCAGTACAGAAGGAAAATACCTTAATATAATAAAGGCTATATATGAGAAGCCCTCAGCCAACATTATACTTAATGGTAAAAAACTAAAAACCTTCCCTCCAAGATCAGAAACAAGACAAGGCTGTCCACTATCACCACTGTTACTCAGTATAACATTGGAAGTCCTAGCAAGTGCAATCACGCAAGGGAAAGATATAAAAGGCATCCAAATAGGAAACGAAGAAGTCAAACTTTCACTATTTGCGGATGATATGATTTCCTATATAGAAAACCCTAAAGACTCCACAAGAACACTACTAGAAACAATAAGCAAATACAGTAAAGTCTCTGGATACAAAATCAACGTTCAAAAATCCATAGCGTTCTTATACTCGAATAATGAAGTATCAGAAAAAGAAGTAGAAAAAAATAATTCCTTTTGCAATTGCAACAAAAAGAATAAAATACCTAGGAATAAATCTAAAGAAACATGTCAGGGATCTATATAATGAAAACTATAAGACTCTATTAAAAGAAATAGAAGAAGAAACAAAGAAATGGAAAGATATTCCATGTTCTTGGATTGGAAAAATCAAAATAGTTAAAATGACCATATTACCTAAAGCATTATCCAGATTTAATGCAATTCCCATCAAAATTCCATTGGCATTTTTTAAAGAAATAGAACAAAAAATCATCATATTTGTATGGAAGCATAAAAGACCCCAAATTGCCAAAGTCATCCAGAGAAAAAAAAGAACGAGGCTGGAGGCATCACTCTGCCCAACTTTAAATTATACTGCAAAGCGACAATAATCAAAATGGCATATTATTGGCAGAAAAACAGACACGTTTCCCAGTGAAAAAGAATTGAGAGACCAGAAGTAAACCCATATTTATATGGGCAAATAATTTTTGACAAAATAGCCAAAAACATACAGTAGAGACAGGAAAGTCTCTTCGATAAATGGTGCTGGGAAAACTGGAAAGCCACCTGCAAAAGCATGAAACTAGACTGTTGTCTATCACCACACACCAAAATTAACTCAAAATCGAAGAAGGGCCTGAATATAAGATCTGAAATAATAAAATGCAAAGAAGAAAACATAGAAACTAAACTCAAGGACCTTGGACTTAAAGAAGATTTTATGAATTTTACCTCAAAGGCAAGGGAAGTAAAAGCTAAAATAAATGAATGGGACTATATCAATTTAAAAAGCTTCTGTTCGGCAAATCAACAAAGTAAAGAGACAACCATCCAAATAGGAAAATATATTTGCAAGGAACGCCTCCGATAAGGGTCTAATATCCAAAATATACAAAGAACTCATACAACTCAATAACAACAACAAAAAAAAAAAAAACAAACAAACCGATCAAAAAATGGGCAGAGGACCTGAACAGACACTTTTCCCTAGAGGATGTACAAATGGCTATCAAATATATGAAAAGATGATCAACATCACTAGCTATTAGGAAATGCAAATCAAAATCACATTGAGATACTATCTCACACCTGTTAGAATGGCTATAATCAACAGGACAAGTAATAACAAGTAATAAATGTGGAAGAGAATGTGAATAAAAGGGAACCCTCCTACACTGCAGGTGGGACTGGAAATTGGTACAGCCGCTATGGAAATTAGTATGGAGGTTCCTCGAAAAACTAAGAATTAATCTACTATATGATCCAGCAATCTCTCTAGTGGGTATTTACCTCAAAGCCTTGAAAACTCATATCTGAAAAGATATTTGCACACCGATGTTCATAGAAGCATTATTCACAGTGGCCAGGACATGGAAGCAACTGAAGTGTCCTACGATAGATGCTTGGCTAAAGAAGCTGCGGTACATATATACAATGGAATATTATTCAGCCATAAGAAGAGATGAAATACAGCCATTTGTGACAACATGGATGGAATTCAAGATAATCATGCTAAGTGAAATAAGCCAGACAGAAAAAGTTGAAAATCACATATCACTTATACATGGGATATAAACCTAAAAGCAACAAATGAACAGAACAAACAGAGACTCATGTACAGAGACAATGGGCTAGTGGTTACCAGAGGGAGGGGGGAGGGGGAAGAGATTTAGAAAAATAAAATGTTAAAAAAATAATATAAATAAATAAATAAATAAATAAATAAATAAAAGTGAACCTATAAGAAAAATTATTTAAAAAATTTAGTTGATGTAAAAATTATAACATAATATAAAATAACCTTACTAATACATACAATTTAAAGATAATTAGTATATTCACAATGTTGCGCAACCATTACCTTTATCTAGTTCTAAAATATTTTTATCATCCAAAAGGAAAACCCAAACCCATTAAACAGTCACTCTCCCTTCTTCCCACTCCCCAGCCCTGGCAACTGCTTAATCTACTTTCTGTCTCCGTGGATTTACCTATTCTAGATATATGATATAAATGAAATCATACAATATATGACTTTTTGTGTCTGGCTGGATGCATTCATTTGTCATATTTTTCTGTTTATCTATGATGTAGCATTTTATTATTTTTTATGGTCAAATAATATTTCATTGTATGGCTATACCACAACTTGTTTATCTATTCATCGGTTGATGACATTTGGGTTGTTTCCATTTTGAAGGTATTGTGAATATGCTGCTATGGACACTCATATATAAGTTTTTGTTTGAATGCCAATATTTTTTTTATTTTGGGAACTATATAATAAGAGTAGAATTTCATATAAAATTTTAAGTTAAACTCTTCGAGAAACAGCCAAACTATTTTCCACAGTAGTTACATCATTCGTCATCCTTACCAGCAATCAATGAGGGTTTCAGTTTGTCCACATCCTCTTCAATACTTTTTATTGTTTTAATATAGTTATCTTAGTGGTTATGAAGTACCTTCTTATTGTGGTCTTGGTTTTCATTTCCCTAATGGTTGGTGATATTGAGAATTATTTCATGTGTTTATTGGCAATTTGTACCTCTTCCTTGGAGAAATGTTTTTTTTCAGATCCTTTGGCCATTTTTTAATTTAGTTATTTGTGTCTTTATTTTCGAGTTGTAAATGTATATATTATAGAGCAAATTCCTTCTCAGATAATACCCGTGAATAATCCATCCCATTTTGTAGGTTGTCTTTCACTCTCTTGACAGTGTCCTTTGATGCATAAAAAAATGTTAATTTTGATGAAATTCAATTTATCTATTTTTCTTTTGTTTAATGGGCTTTTGGTGTCATATGTAAGAACCTCTTTACCTTGTGTTTTCTCCTAAGAATTTTAATACTTACATTTAATTTTTTGATGCATCTTGAGATAACTTTTGTATGTGATCTGTGGTAGAAATTTAACTTCATTCTTTTGTGTGTGGATAACACATTTCCAAGAATCATTTGTTGAAAGGACTATTTTTCTTCTATTGAATGGTCTTGGAACCCTTGTTCAAAAATCAATTGACCATAGACACAGAGTTTTATTTCTGAACTCTCAATTCTATGCCATCGATATATGTGCGTATCCATATGCCAATACCATACTGTTTTAATGACTGTAGAGTTGCCATAACTTTGGAAATTGGGAAGTGTGAGTCTTCCGAATATGTTCTTATTTTTCAAGATTGTTTTGACTATTCAGTGTCCCTTGCAAGACCCTATAAATTTTAGGATCAAGTTTTCATTTCTGCAAAAAGGGTTATTGGGATTTTGATAGGAATTACATTGAATCTGTACATTGCTTTGGGCATATTGCCATCTTAACAATATTATACATTTCAATCCCTGAATGTAGGATGCTTTCCATTTCCATTTATTTATATCTGTTTAAAAATTTCTGTCATCAATGCTTTGTGATTTTTAATGTACAATTTTGAACCTTCTTGGTTAAATTTATTCCTATATATTTTATTATTTTTAATGCTCTTATAAATTGAATTATTTTCTTAACTCTATTTTCAATTTGTTCATTGTTATTATGTAGAAATGCAATTGAGTTTTGCATGTTGAGCTTGTATCCTGTAATTTTGGTCAATTCATTTATCAAACTTAATCAGATTTCTTGTGAAGTATTTAAGATTTTCTCTATATAAGATCACATCATCTAAGAATAGAGATAATTTTGCTACTTTTCCAATTTTCATGTCCTTTTTTCCTTCCCTAATTTTTTCTAACTAGAACCTCAAGTACAATGTTGCACAGAACTGGTAAAAGCAGATATCCTTGGCTCTGTTTCTGATCTTGGAGGGAAAGCTTTTAGTCTTTCACCATTGATGTTAGCTATGAGTTTTTTCATATATGCTGTTTCTCATGTTTAGGAAGTTTTCTTCTAGCCCTCATTTGTTGAGTGTTTTTTTTTTTTTAACATGAAAACATATTGGGTTTTGTCAAAAGCTTTTTTCTGTAGCAATTTTATTTGTTTTTATTTTTCTTCTATTAATGTGATTTATTACATTCATTAATTTTCTTGCATTCTTGGGGAAAAATCTCACTGCTAATAATGTATAATCCTCTTCATATACTGGTGGATTTAATCGGTTAGAAATTTGTTGAAGATTTTGCATTTATATTTACAAAGGCCTATAGCTGTATTTTCTTGTGTTTTTTTTTATTAAAGTTAATTTTTAAATTATTTTTAAAATTAATTTCAAGTATACAGTAAATTGTTTAGACATTTATATTGTTTATAAAACAATTCCCCTAATTGCTCCTTCTTTCCTCTGGTTTTCCACTTAGCCAATATATTTTTTTAATTAAGTTTATTGGGGTAACATTGGTTAATACAATTATATAATTTTCAGGTGTACATTATAATTTAATATCTGTATATTCTATTGTGTGTTTGCCACACACAATAGAATAGTCCAGTTTTCTTCAGCTACCATATATTTGATCACTTTACCCATTTCACCCTCCCCCTCCCCCCTTATATTTGACCTCTTTTGCCCCATCTACCTCCCCCCCCCTCCCCCACCCCCTACCCTCTGGTAACCACTAGTCTATAGTCCATGTCCATGAGTCTCTGTTTGTTTGTCCTGTTCCTTTTTTGCTTTTAGGTTTATATCCCATGTATAAGTGATATTATGTGATTTTTAACTTTTTCTGTCTGGCTTATTTCGCTTAGCATGATTATCTCGAAATCCATCCATGTTGTCGCAAATGGCTGTGTTTCATCTCTTCTTATGGCTGAGTAATATTCCATTGTATATATGTACCACAGCTTCTTTAGCCAAGTAGGACACTTCAGTTGCTTCCATGTCCTGGCCACTGTGAATAATGCTTCTATGAACATCGGTGTGCAAATATCTTTTCAGATATGAGTTTTCAAGTCTTTGGGGTAAATACCCAGTAGAGGGATTGCTGGGTAATATTAGCCAATATATTAATGCTCACTACATTCCCTATGCTGTATTCCCCATCCCTGTGACCATGTATCAACTACTAATTTGTACTTCTATAACCCTTCTTGTGATTTCTTTCTCTGGCTTTTGTATCAACATAGTAATGGCCTGAGACAAATAGTTAAGAAGTATTTTTTTCCAATCCTATTTTTTTGGAGTATGTTGAGAATGATAACTATTAATTCTTTTTTAAATGTTTGGTAGAATTCACATGTGAAGCCATCTGGTCATGTATTATTATTATTTTTTTTTGTCGTTTTGTTTTTGTGGGAATTTTTGACTACTGATTCTGTATCTTTACTGATGTTTAGATCTATTCGTATTTTTTCTTTCTTTTTTAGTCAGTTTTGATAGTTTTTGTGTTTCTAGAGATTTTTCTGTTTCATCTATGTTATCTAATTGGTGTGGAATTATTCATAATATTCTAATGTTTTTATTTTCATAAGTTCTGGGTTAATGTCTCCACTTTCATTACTGATTTTTTTAAACAGCATATGCAATTTATTTGAATTAACTTTTTCACTCTTTGCTAAAGGGTTATACTTTTGATCTATGAAGTCTTATTTTATTTTATTTTTAATTATTTATTGGGGTGGCATTGTTTAATAAAATTATATAGGTTTCAGGTGTACAATTCAATAATGCATCATATGTATATTGCATTGCGTGTTCACCACCCAAATTTAAATTTCCTTCTGTCACTATATATTTGACCCCCTTTGCCTTTATCTACTTTTTTTTCTCTGCTTGGTCATTCTAGCTAAAGTTTTGTATTTAAATTTAAATTAATTACTTTTTTGCATTTCTTTTATTCAATTAATGAATTCCAACTTATTTTGGGTAATTGTTGATTAGGACAAACTTACTACTTCTATTTTGCAATTTTGTTTTTAATATGCCTTAACTCCTTTGTTTTCCCACAATTCCTTCATTACTGGTATTTTTTGTGATTTTTTTCTAGTTTATTATTTTGATTGCCTTCTAAATTATCTGCATTTTTTGTCTCTCCACTTAACATCATCGATAGATTCTTCAACATTACGTGAAACAATATATAACAAAACCAATTTTACTAAAGGCTAAGTGATACAAAAATGTTAAATTCCTATGGCATCTCACCAATATTATAATAAAAGAACATTATAATTAAATGACATTGAACAAATCAATTCTATTTGAGGACCTCTTGTAGTTATTTTGCAGATTATAATTAACATCTTAACTTTATAATATTGAAGTTTGACTGAATATCAACTTAGTTTCAATAGTATACAATAACTGCTACTTTAAATCTTCATGTTCTCACTATGTTGTTTTGTTACAGATTAAACCTTATACACTCTGTGCCTATTAGCATAAATTTATAATTGTTTTATACATTTGTGTTTTAAATGATATAGAAAAAAAGAGGAGTTCAAACCAATAATGTAATAATACTAGTTTTCTATTTACCTATGTAGTTACCTTTAACATTGTTCTTTATTTCTTAGTATGACTTCCAATTACTGTTTAGTGTCCTTTTGTTTAGGCTTTGAGAACACCCTTTAGAATTTTTTGTAGGTCAGGTCTACTGGTGAGAAATTATCTCAGTCTTTATTTTTTAATTTTTATTTTTATTTTTACCTGGGAATATCTTTATTAATTTCTTCTTCATTTTTAAAGAATAATTTTTCTAGATGTAAAATTCTTGGTTGACAGTTTTTTTTTTCTTTCGATGCTTAAAATGTCATCCCACTGCCTTCTGTCCTCATAGTTTCTGAGGAGAAATTGCCTGTTAATCTTATTGAGAATTTCTTTTAAGTGATGTCATATCAATCTTGCTGCTTTCGAGAGTCTCTACCTGTTTTTCTTTTTCAATGGTTTGACTATAATAAGTCTTGGAATCTTGGAATTTTTCTGAGCTTCTAAGATGTGTTGATTTATGTATTCAAGGTTTTTGGCCACTATTTCTTCAAATTGTCTTTCTGTCTCTTTCTCTCTCTCTTCTCCCTCTGGGACTCTCATTATGTGTATATGTTAGTGCAGGTGACGTTGTTTTACAGGTCTCTTAGTCTCTTTACATTGTTTTTCAGTATTTTCTCTTTCTGTTCCTTCAGACTGAATAATCTAAATTGACCTATCTTCAAGGTCACTGATTCCATCTCTGTCTACTCAAATCTGTTGAACATTTCCAGTTTTTTTTTTTTTTTCATGTTAGCATTCATACTTTTCAGCTTGAAAAATTCTATTTGGTTCCTGTTTATAAATTCTATCTCTTTATTAATAGTCTCTATATTAAGAGACATAGTTTCTTCTGGTTCTTTAGTTGCTTACCCATGGTTTCCTTTAGCTGTTTGAGCATGTTTAAGGTAATTGATAATAGTCTTATATATTAAGTCCAATGCCTGTGCTTTCTCAAAGGCAGTTTTTGTTCATTTATCTTTTTTTTTTCTTATTTCCGGTGAATGGGCCTGACTTATTATGCTTTGTAATTTTTTTGTTGAAAACTGGACATTTTTAATACTATAATGTGGCAACTCTTGGAAATTAGCTTCAGAAAATAAGGTTTCCCCCTTTAGGAATTTTTTTTGTTGCTTGTTGTAGGTTGTTATTTTGTTTGCTTAGTGTATTTTTAAAATCATTTTTGTAATGTTTATGTTGTTTTCAGTGTGGCTACTAAAGTTTGTGTTCACTTAGCTTAGTGTGATGTATTTGTTTTTACAGAGGTTCTTTAAACATCTCCTAAGTAGCCGGACATGTTTTGAGCATCGGTATCTACCTCAAATGCAGGTTTAAGGTCTCAGGTATTTTCTAAGTATGCATCTTGCTGAGTCCTGTGTGTGGCTTTTTAATTCTATTATATACACAACTTCTTTCAAATATCTTAATTTCCCAAACAATTTCATTCCAGCTTCTCCTTAGTTCCTTGGCTGGTCTATTGTGTCTCCATTCACAATCTATTGTCCCAGCCATCTGAAGTATATGTAAAATACTCTAACTGCTGGTATTCTGAGCACCGCCCTATGCTTTCTAACACTTTTCTCACATGAGATCCGAGTTATTTTGCTTATGTGTGTGTGAGATTTAAGTTAGGAAAAACAGGTATCAATTTCTCAGGTAGTCCATAGACTGATTAAAATTTTCAAAGCCTTCTATGCTCTCTCTGGTTCCAGGGAATAAATCAGGAACTGGCTTGCCATTTCCTCCAGACCAAAGTCACACCATGCCAGGTATATGATAAGGTGAGGAAGCAAGACAAGGATGAGTAAAAGCACCATGATATTTCCTAGAGTTTTTGATTTAGCTTTTTCTTGATTGGGCATTTGCTTAATTGCTATAGATCTTTGACTGTTTTTCTGAGTTCCTATAAGATTATTTTAGCCTGTTTCTGGTTGTTTTTTAAAGATTCCATGCAAATGCATGCATATGTATTATGGAAATTAGAATACACTGTACTTAGTAACTTAAAATTTGTTCATTTTATTTAATATATAAGGCATATTCTTCAAAGTTATTCACTGAATCCAAGTATTTTGAAAAAATCCTACTACATTGCAGCTGGTAGGACAAGACAGATCCTATGGAAGGTTATTGCCCTTATAAGTTTGTTTTACAGAAAGCTAGTATGCTACCGAGTATTCTACAGCTTTCCTAAGAAGAGGATATTTAGTCAAATATATTTAGGAAACACTGAAGGCATCAGATATTTTTCTGCTTAGCCTCAATCTCCATCATTCTCCTAAGCTTCTTTGTCTTGCACTGTGTCCCTGAAGGATAATTTCCAAAGATTTTATTACTTGGGGTCTCTTGTCTTCTGGCCAATGAGAGATAGCTGTAGGATATCAGAGTGTCACCACTGGGGTGATGTGAAATCTGGCATTACCTCAGCAGTGTGGGGGAGGAGGAGGAGGAGAAAGGTGGCATTGTGTGTTGTCTCTCAGTTCTTCCTCTCCAACACAGCAAAGAATTACAGATTGACGAGATTGATAAAAAGTAAGATTTATTGAAAGTACATTTTAGAAGGACACAGGCCACACTAGGGAAGGCTGCAGCCCTGTAGAATTTGGGAGGTGAAGAGATAAGAAAGTACGCCCCAAAGGGAGGAGCGGGTTTCTAGCCAAGAGAGCTATAACAATGCAAAAATGGAAAGATCTGTTTATATTTGGGCTGTGATGGAAGGTCACCTTGACTGACACTTGGCTGCTATATAATGCTTTGCATACTGCTTACCAAGAATTCAGTGTTATAATTAGATTCATGAAATTCAGGGTATAGTCATGATATGATAATGATGGTATAATGAAGCTGAAGTAATGGGAAGTACTTTCTGCGCATGCGTTTGTAGCTGGTTTATTCAGCAGCTTTTATGGCCTTTGTGCTCTAGGATTTGGGGCAATTTATAATGCTAAAAGGGAGATATTTCTGGGAGGTCCTTAAGGAAGGTCTTCAAGGGAAGTTTCTATAGTTACAGAGCTGAGTCTTGGCTCCTGTTGCTCATGCCTTACTAACTGCCTAACAAGAGTGTTGGTGGAGAGAATTGAAGACTTCACCTAGGCAATGACATTTGAGTAGAGTCTTAAAAAAATATTTAGGAGTTTGCCTCTCAGAGGAAGAAAATACTATTAACTCTCTTGACCTCTTAGGCACTAGGGGTAAAAATGGCTTGTTGATAGTCTTTGGGTGCCTCATCATTCCTTGTTAGTTTCATTAACCCTCATCAGGACTCTGTAAGACATTGCTTGATTAAAATATCTTAATGTGAACCACTTGAAGTGAAATTTATTCCTTTTAAGATCCTAACTGAGTTAAACAAGGGATTCCTTACTGCAGAGATTTTAATATGTTAATTGCATTGTTAACCTCCCAATGGAGGCTATTAGCTAGCAGCATTTCCCAAAAGTATTTGTCTACAGGGCCCTTTTAGAAAAATAATAATAGTAACTTGTTTATTCATCTATTCGTGTGGACTAGTTTTCAGATTGATATTCAGAGAAACTATATTTTAAAAATGCTGCTTAATAATAATATCAAAACTACCATTTATCAAGTGCTACACTTAAAATACTATGCTAAGCACCTATCATGGCTTATCTCACAAAATCCTCATCAAAACCTCATATTGTAACATTATCGTAATATTATTATTTATTATTGTAATATTATTCTTATTTTAAATTTTTAAATGAGGAAAGCAAGTGTTAAGAAGTTATGGGCTGCACAGCTTATAAATGATGAAGATAAAAATCAGTTCCAAGTCTTCTTGATTCTACAGTCCCTGTGCTCAAACCTCCAAGTCCCTGCTTGAGATAAATTAAGACTGCTGCAGTTAATGGATAATTGGTCTGGAGGTAGGTACCCAACACATATGAGGGCCTGAGAATGGAGATTCCCAGTTAGCAAATGGACACTTCAGTCAGTGTGACCCAATTGTCTGGCTGAATTGATTGCCACATACTACTTAGTAAATAAGTCCTGGTGTATGTTGATGCGTTAAGTTAGGATTTTTGTAACCCAAGAGAATTAATCTAACTCTATATGCCCAAAGCTTACTAATAGGAATGTAATGTTCCATTCAGTATTTTTTTAAGTCATTAATTTGAAGACCAGTTTTTCTTAGCTACTGGGATCTTGAGAACAGCAACCTTATTCTTTAACTTATATTCCCAATGCCAGCATACTTGTCACACAGTAAACAGTACATATTACCTATTATGATTTCTATTATACAACAGTATTCCTACAAAATTCAATGATGGAGCAAATTTCCATGAGACTCTCACCTTATTTTTAATATCAGATTCTCCTTATCCATTTTATTATCATTCTCTCTTCATTTTTCAGCTTCACTTAACACTCACTTAACTTTAGAACTTTAGAGATGATACTGTTCAGTTGGAAAGCCTTAACTATTTTGGTCATGGTTCACTCCATAACAAAAAAGATTAGAAATACCATTCCAACATATTAGAAACTATGAATTGAACAGATGGATTTCAGGTACAAGTTAGCATGCTCTAAATGGATGTGTGTGTGTGTATGTGTGGTATGTATATGTGTTTGTGTTTGACATTTTTTTCCCCCAGAATGACCAAATGTATAGCTAGCTGAAAGTTGGTTCTAGCGAGGTAAATGAGCAATGTTATTGAGCAACTTTAACTTTTAATGAACAACTTTTTAATGAATGACTTTATTCTTACCCAGACTACTTGGATCTACTTATTTTGCTACCAAGATCTATGTACATTAAAAAAAGCTTGGTTACATTAAAAAAAGTGATAATTTTAATCAAGCCACCTATACTTTTTTTGTCTACATAATTCTATGTTAACCTGATACTCACAGAAATTTAAAAAAAAATAATCTTCCTGATTCTTTTGAGCTTAAGTTTTTGTTTCTATATAAGATAAAGTCTTTTGGTATATGTTTACCACACTACTTATTTTTGCCATACCTTGTTACTATGAGTTATAATTTCGTTCATTTTTCTATAAATTGACTCATATCTTGCTATTTCTTAAATAAGTTTAATTTTTAAAACTTTATATTACTATCATAAATAGAAAATAAGTATTGTTTACCAAAAACAGAAGGGGATATTAAAATGTGGTAAAATCAAAACACTGAAATTAAAATGTTTTTTCCAGATACTGTGCCCACTCAAGGCTTTGAGCCTAAGGCATGCTCTGCGACAAAAAGAGAAATTATCAAGTGTTATAGAAGCACTAAAGACTAAGACTAGATACTTTATCTTTGATATAATCAGAAATATTGGAAAAAATTGAGAAATAAATGCTTTCTTAGCTCCGTGATTTAATATACTTAATACTGAGCTATGTCACACCTAACAATTTCACATTTTGATAAACACTCTTAATTTATTTTGTAACTCATGTCTATCCCCACAGTAGCATCTCCATGTCTTATGGAACAGTGCCAATGAAGAGGATCTGTAGAGAATACATTTTGTTCTGCAAGCATACTGCAGTTGGGGTGAGGAGTACTCTATTGCACTGCTACGAAGAAATATGGACAGGGTTACACAAGTCCTTTCTGCCTAGGGTTTCAGTATTAGGCTCAGTATGTTGTCTGTTGCAAAGCACTTAAGGTCTAAAGCAGTAAATACTATTATAAATAACCAATAACGCATAATAGAAATAAGCACTATTGATAGCACCAGTTTGCAAGGAGAGTTATTCTTGTTAAATCAAAACTTGACTGGTTCATTTTTCTGTTGTGAATTTAATCTGCAAAAAAAACCCCACGATTTTTAAAAATAATTATCTCTGTACAGACATAACCAAGAATCCTTCTAAGATTTCTTTCAGCACTTTCATCTTCAATATTTAACAAACAGCAAGATCCAAATGCTTCAAAATCAATGCATCACTGTATATGCTCTTGAAATAATGATAAAAATAACTTTAATTTATCAATTTTCTAATATATAACAGAGACTTTCATACCGTGTTTCATTTACCTCATATAACAATCTATGTGTAAGGTTGAAAAATAGTTGAATAGGTAATGATATCTAACTCTGTGAATCAATGTTATAAAACTATAAGGTGGCTTCATTATTAACTCACTTTTACTAATGGAATAGTGAGGCTCCATGTCTATGCTCTCACCACTATAAAAATATTTGTTTCCTGGATTTTGGAACCAGACACACTTGAATCCAAATTATAGTTTTATCATTTTCTGCTGGGGTATCATGGGAAATTAAATTCTCTAAATATATATTTCTTCTTTTGTAAAATATTCTTTAACAAAGCTTATTATGGGTTGAATTGAAATTGAGTATCTATAAAATAGTTAAGTGGGCAATAAATGTCTCTGCTATTCCTAGGTTACCCTTCTGCGAGGTTAAAACAGATAAAATTCCATTCCCATGAAATTTGAGAAGTGCCTTAGACTGAGTTGGAATATCTGGATGCCTATAGAACTTAAAGCTATAGCCCTGAATCAGCCCTGAACACTTATGATGTTTACAAAATGTTTCTGGTTGTGAGTTATGCCTCACCAAATAGCCTGCAAGCTCCTAGAGAGTGAGAATCTTGTTTTTTGCTTCTTTGAATTCTACCTGGAGCTTGATGCAGGGTTGAGAACATAGCATAATGGTTAAGGGCAAAGGATATGTAAAGGCTGCTGCTACTATCTCTATAGAATATATGATATTAAGCAAATTACTTAACATTTCTGAGTCTGTTTCTTCATTTTTAAAATGATGATGATAGCATAATATCTACCTCATAGATTGAATAACATAATGCATATTATGTACCAATCAGTTACCAATACATTCTAAGTGTTAAAATGGAGTTATTAGTATTAGTATAAAGTTCAGTTATTAATAAAGACATGATTGATTAATCTAAACCAAACATTCTAAGGTATTAATAATAACTCTATGAATATTTTGAGGTGAAAATTCTTTATTTCTCTGTATTTTGGCATTATCAGTATGATTATTAATAATCATTGCCATTACACCACTGTTAAGATGACAGCTTATCCGTTAAATATTTTATTATACATTATTTCAAATCTCTTGGTTTCAGGATGACGTGAATTCTGCATTTTTTTAATAATTAAGTCAATGACACTATATGGAAGAAGTTCTGAATTAATTATTTTGCTTGTTTCAGGTTACAGACTCTTTACGTGGCTGAGCAATGAACTTTGGTTGCTATTCATAAACCACTGGCAAAAACAGGATATAACATCACTTCCTTGGGTTTAAAACAAAAATCCCCTACAAGAGTAACTAGTACAATCAAAGTAAATATGTGAGATCAGACAGTTAAAAACCATTAGTACTTAGCTGTTAATGAAGAAAAGTACAGGTTTGGGAATTTACCAGATAATAAATTTACCAGAGAGGCATGACATCGTGAAGAGATCATACAGATCACTCAAGCCTATCCTACTGGGCTAACCTGGCCTATTCAAAGTAAGACTTTGACCCAACTTTTGATAGACAGAGTGGATAAAGCGAACAGAGAAGGCAAAACAAATCCCCCTATGCACACATTAAAACTCAAAACATGAAGGTTGGCATACAGGCCACTGGGATAAACATGCGCTATGCTATTTGGGGCCTATAACTCCCTCATGAATCTCCTTGTTTTTTACCAATTTCTAAGACCACATTGTTTTGTTCAGTCATTTAATTAACCAATAGGCTCTAAATGAGTTTATTACAGACTATGTGCATTCTCCAGAAGCTTTCATACTATCTAATTAGGAGGGGAAGTATATCCAGAAAAAAATAGTGACCATTATAAACATTGCAAATGAGGATAAGATAACCCTAAGGTTTAGGAGATTGATAATTGTTGGACCTGATGAAAATTAGAAAGAGACTTCGAAGGATAAAGGACAGTTATGATTTAGATGACCTGAAAAGCATATCTTTTCCCATTTCACGGACAATTTAGGTATTCCTACTAAGATCAGTTAATCAATGTGTTGTGCATACACTAGCTGTTTTTTACTCATGTCTCTTCACTTACCTTGTACCCACTCCATAAATCTAAACATATAAGCCTAATAGACAAATAAAATAATCTTCTAAGCCACAAAAGTTTCTGAATTAAAATTAACTTATGTTGAAATGTAACTCCAAACACATACAGAACTGAACAAAGAAATCTTGACTTCTTTCTCCAAAGCAATGTGTTTAATTTATTATGCTTTAATCTTTAATATGGACCCATTGAAAATGTTCTTTAAAGCACTCGTCACCACTTGCATTTATACCAGTCTCTTCCTAAAGCACAGCTTGGGCCCTCCACTAAACAATCTTCAACCTTGGCAGACAGCTTAAAAACAGAAACAATCGCCTCTTTAATTTTAAAATTAGCAATAGATTGAGCACTCAGAGAGACTTGATTGTAATTTGCAAAGCTGAAGAACTTCAAACTCTGTTTCCCAGAGGTTGAAGCCTGCAAATAGAAAACTGAGCAATCAACCAACTGAACTATCTCAGAGAAAATATGAGAGTTCAGGCCAAAATATGAAACCCAGTAAATGCTTTAAATATCAATTTTAAAATCTTGAAATTTCAAGTTTTCAAGTATAGTAACTCAAAGGAAAATTTTATGTCTGGGTAATAAAGAGAAATAAAGTCAATTCGATGATAATGGACTTTCTGTAAATTCCTGAAAATTGAGTTTAAGAAATTCAAGAAAAATTATCCTAATGGTTGCAGTCACTCTGACAAGAATTCCATTTCTCTCAATGAGCCATCATAAGACAGGAAAGAAATTTTAGAAAAATAAAGTCAGGATCTTTTCTCTGAGCTTCAATTCCCTTCCAAAAATTTTTAAAAATAGAAAACAAACAACCTAGAAAATAAGCACTTACATTAACTCTACTTTTTGGGTGCAAAAAGCCTGACATTTGAGGCACGTTCCCTCCCCAGTCACTAAAAGCCTGACTTCAGAGGCTATATCTATAACTTTGCTCTGCTTAGTGTTCCAGAAAACCATGCAAAAAATAAGGTTTCTATTTCCTCTGATTTTCAGATTTTTAACCCTTCTTCCTCTTTCCATTATACTACTCTTGCCTTCCTATTCTGACTACGGCTCCGTGCTCTTCCCTAAGATGCTAATGACTAACAGCTTGCCCAAAGGGGAATGTTATTTTAATACACTAATTATTTTTTCTGTTTAGCATCTACTATGTATAAGGTCTCTTGCTTCATTTGAACTGGGATGAAGGCTTTAAACAAAGGCACAGGTGTATGTGAGTGCGTGTGATGCAGACACACATGTAAGCACATACAGAGGAAGTCGTACTTGCAAATATTTCAAGTACTTAAGGCAAGTTGAAGAGATACTCATTGTGGTGTGTTTTAGTGAATCTGATCACACACCTTAGTAGTTCTAAAAGAGATCTACATTGGACAGATAGATAATCCAAAATTTGTGTTTCTGAAAATTAAGGTTTTCCTCTCATTATTCACAATGAGGATATGTTGAGATCCCAAAGTAAGCCCCTTGTTTGTACTGATAAATTGGCTGGCTTCTCTAGCTAAAAGGATTCTCCTCTCTATCATTCTAATTAGTAATGATTTAAGGTGGCCAGAGTTATCTATGCTATCCTACATACACAATATGAGTCAAGACAATTCCTTTAAAATATTTTTAACAAAAAGAGCAACAATCCATTTTTTTCACCATTAACAAACATGTTGAAAGCATTTACTACATTCAGGGTACAGTACTGAGTACGTTTAAATTTGCATTCACATCATTAACTAAGGTGGGCACCCACACATATGGAATTAGAAAGCAGCTGATATTAACCCCATTTGACAGATGAGAAAAAAAAGTCCAGAAATTATCATTTATTTTTTCAATTCCAGGAAGTAAATGTGTCATATCTGTGACCAATACACATAGCTCAATAGCTTGGCTCTTTACATAGTATCTTAAAAACTTGTATTAGAATTAAATGTATGTATTGTCTATAGTTTCTGCAGTTACTCAATAGGCAAGACCCCAAAACCACATACTTCATTTTAAAGGAATGTTTGCTGTACAGTTGAAGGAAGAAGGTGATAATCTAGAAGTATATATGAGGTTTTCATACTCTAAAATGTGTAAATCCTGAAGTAGCCTATAAGGACTTGCAAGAATGGAAAAAGAGAACACCTTACAGCTGTGGGAGAAATGCAAGGCTATGCATCAAGCTTGGAATTTTGCAGATCTGGAGCCAAATTTGCAAACTGTGGCTCAAACTGGGTAATTGGAGTGGCTCATGGAGAATGTATGCCTTGGGCTCTATGTGCTGCTGGAAAAATCTGCCCCAGGTGGGAAGTCCTTCCAAACCAGACCTATCCAGAGAACACAGATGGAAAGAAAACCTCAAAGATTTAGTAGATTTCAGAAATTTGTGAAGTTGAAAGTGGCCTCAGAAATCATCTACTTTAATGCCTTCTTTTTATAGAAGAAACAGGCCTATGTGGATGGAAGTAGTGGTGATGTGGTTACATACCAATTTAGAGGGAAAACTGGAGAAATAGCCCAACTCAGCACTCCTTGTCTGTAATTCTTTCTATTCACTCTACTTCAACCTACTTCAAAGACAGCTATAGCTTTGTAGCATAAAAAAACAAAAACAAAACAAAAAACAAACAAACAAACAAAAAAAACAGCAGTCTGAGTACTTTGCAGTTAAAGGGAGACTTCAATAGAAAAGACTACGGTCTGATTTCAGCTTTATAGATTATCTAAAAAAATATGCTTCTCTACTCTCCAGTTACCTGGAGAAACTGAAAAGTGAATTACATAGGTGTGCTTGTATGCATAGAGAATTTATTCATGGACAGAGTAGAAATATCTAGGAGGGAGACCAGAGAGCTTTTCAAAATAAGGA
The DNA here is from genome assembly GCF_000151845.1 of Pteropus vampyrus. NCBI lineage: Eukaryota > Metazoa > Chordata > Mammalia > Chiroptera > Pteropodidae > Pteropus > Pteropus vampyrus. Next base: position 576,191 of record NW_011889258.1, read on the forward strand.
AAACAGCAGTACACAGCTGTGGGATAACAGAAGATTTATAAATCATGCATGGAATTTCACAGCTTTGGGCCCAAATTTGCAAGAGCTGTATCCCATCCTGAGAACAGTGAGCAGAGCATGGGAAATATGTACTTCTGTGTGCCTGGAACTCCAAGGAGGAGAGGGCTAGGAACTTGGTGGGGGGAAGGGCGGGGGGGGGTGTCCAAAAAGTGAATAAATATCTGTCTCTACAGTGTTTGATATTTTACCAGTCTCAGATAATTAAAATGTGCATTTTCTTGAAAATTGTCTGAAAGCAGGAAGGATAATGTTGAAAATATGAAAATCAGCAAGCAAGAGTGATTCAAACTGTATCAAGGAAACCTGGTTACAGGTACTTCTTAACATCGTTTTAGCACTTCAAGTGAATCTTCTCTTCCATTACTCCTCTCACACTCTATATCTTCATTTTGCTCTTTCACTAGTCAAATTTTCCTTCTTCAGTTCTCCATCCAGGCCGATGCTCCTCTAAAATCCCCAGAATTCCTAAGTACTTCTCAGATCATAGTTATTTGACTCAATTAGAAGTCTCATTTTCTCAGAGCAGCTGATTATACTAATTTGTAACAAGATTTGGATCACTGGTCAAACCAACTATACCCCCACAGCCTTCTAAACTGGCTTGGATCTTAAAATAGAAGGTTTATTGACTCAAATGAATGTATATTTAAGTAAAGAGTTGCAAATGTTTTCTGTAAAGGGTCAGATAGTAAGTACTTTAGGCTTTGCGGTCCATATGATCTGTTACTACTCAACTCTGTCTTTGAGTTCAAAAGCAGGCATAAACATACATACATTAATGAATGAGCTCATACATGAATGAGCATAGCTGTATTGAAATAAAACTTTATTTATAAAAACAGGCTAGTAGTATGAACTTAGCAGACTTTCTCCCTAGAACAAGCATTTAACTTATGAAAACCATGGATAAAGAAATATTTAAATTATCTGAAAATTGATCTAATAAGCACATAGAAAATGGTAAAACATTTATCTAAGAAAATCTACTAAGTCTAATAAATCTCAGCAATAAGAGTCAGTCTGTGGCACTTGAGCCATAAACATTTACCATTCTTTTTCCTCCCCAGCTGTATGTTATGGGAGCTTTATTCTTGGCACTCTAGGGTTTCATTTGAGGCAGGATATACGCTTATCTCATGCTCTCTCCCAGATCTATATTACTTAAGCTCTATTACTAGCAGACATGACTGAGAAAACTGGAGGTCCTTACTGCCACCCAGCTCTTATTCATAGGGCTAGGCTCTTGCCCGAGCAGTGACAGAGAATACTGCAGCCTGATTGGCTCCACCCCAATTTGCTCATAGGACACAGATTCCACTCTGAGAGAAGATGAGAAAGTCAGGGGCTACCTTATTTCCCTTCCTCCAGAACCCATTGGTAGAGCAGGGACATCACTCCAAGAGAAGCAGTATGTTTCCACCAACAGCTTTTGTGCAATGGCATAGAAGATCTGCCTAAGGGAAGAGGCAAGCTACAAGGACAGATATGCCTTAGAGGACTGACTTTTTGGAACAGAGAGTGGAAAATTCTATGCCTAAACACCTTGGCAAAACAATGGAGATTTTGGTGGAGAGCAATTAGGAGGTAACCAGTATCTCCGATATAAGAAAAACAATAGGACAGCCAAAAGTTTAATAGAGAAACACAGCTAAAAAAGAACCCTCTTGAGACTGCAGTTAACCTTAGGGGTTGGGAAGGGTATGTGCATGTACTACTCATGAGCATTCAGAGCAAGACATGAGACAAATTGGAAGCATACCCCAAGCCACATATAGATTATTCAGCAAAATGTGAAAGCCATGTTGGGTCAAGGGGCTTAAGCATAAATTCTGACCAAACACTGGGGAAATAATAAAGTATTCTGACTCCTAAGATCTAAGCTAATAATAATAATAATAATAATAATAATAATAGTAGTAGTAGTAGTAGTAGTAGTAGTAGTAGTAGTAGTAATACATTCATCTCTGATGGTCTGGAAAACTGCACATACCCAAAGTTCCATAACCAAAGAGGGAATTTCTCTGAGGGGCAGCCACAGTGGGAGCTTCTGAGATACTCATTCTAAGCTGAAGGTGAAGCGAAACCCAAGTTCCCTGAACTGTAGAAATAATCTTTAAGTCATACACACATGGTAACAGGGGAAAATCTAACTGGTTTAATGGACTTAAACACAATCTTTGACCAATGAGTAATTTACGATGAACCAAAGAAGCCAGACTTAAAAAAAAAAAAATTAAATTAAGGAAAATAATCTGAAAAAGGACATCAGAGGCTGCAAAATTCAGGAAAAATAGACTTCACAGAAGTTGTTCAGTTATTACTAAACAAATAAGCAAACGACCAAATAAACAATAAAAACAACAAGCCCTAACAAAGGAAGGGGCTCAGTATCCAGAATTGCTACAATATATTGTTTGTCCAGAAAAATATAAAATATGTATATAAATAGGAAAATGTGACCTGTACACAGGAAAAAAAGCAAACAATAGCAAAGACCTTTGAGAGGACCTAGATGTTTGCCTTAGCAGAGAAACCTGTCAAAGTAGGTACTATAAATATATATAAAGAACTAAAATAAATTATTTTAATGAGTTAAAGGAAAGTATGGAAATGATATATCATTGAGCAAGTAATATTACTAAAGAGACAGAGATGAAAAAATGGAAAGTCTGAAGATAAAAAATACAAAAAGCAAAATGAAAACTTCAGTGGAAAGGCTCAAGAGTACATTTAGTTTTTAGATTAAGAAATCAGCAAACTTGAAGATAGATTAATAGAGATTGTGCAATCTGAAGGACAAAAAGAAAAAGAAATAAAGAAAAATGAATAGTCTCAGAGAAGAGTGGAGTATGATAAAATGTACTAACATGCATAATGGAAATATCAGAAGGAGAGAAAAAGAATAAAAGGACAAAAAAATTTAAGTGATGGCTACAAACTTCATCAATTTGATGAAAAACACTAATCTTCATATCTAAAAAATTTTTAAAAACTCTCAAAATCAGAATAACGCAAAAAAGTTCACAGACACATAGTCAAAATATTGACAGCCAGAGATAGAGAGAAAATCATGAAAGCTGTAAGTAAAAACAATCATTTACTGGGAGCCACAATAAGATTGACAACTGACTTCACATGTGAGACAATGAAAGACACAAAGCAGCAAGATGGTGTATTTAAAGTGTTGAAAAGGGAAAAAATATGATCCAAGAATTCTGTATTCAGATGGAATATCTTGCAAAAATAAAGGAGAAATTAAGACATTCTCAGATAAACTAAAGCAGAGATTTCTAGCTGGCAGACATACCTTGCAAGAAATAATAAATGAAGTTCTTCAAGCTAAAAAGAAATTATACTACATTACAATTTAAATCCACAAGAAAAAAACAAAGAATTCAAGAAAAGATAATTATTTAAGTAACGGTAAAAGACAGCATCATTACATATGTATTTCCCATTAGATATATCTTTCCTTTGTTCTAAAATAATTTAAAAAGCAAGTTTATAAAATAATCTGTATATAATTGTATTATATCTATGTATTTAACATATTGATAACATTATTAGAGTATGAAAATTACACTAGGTAGTAATTTGAATATACAGGAAGAAATGAAGAAAATAGGACATGATAAAAATTAAAATTAATATATCTTTAAAAGAACTCTGCAAATATATTGTGCTCTACTTCTAGCTTCTTTAGAAGAAATAAGATATATACAGTAATAATTTAACAGAGTATTTTTGGTTTGCATATATATAATCTTATTTATTCTAAAAAAGCTAGGAGATATACATATCTCCTAGATATATATATATATATTCTTTTCAGGTAGTCATGAAATATTCTTCAGGATAAACTTATACTTGACCATAAAACAAGCATTAACAAATTTCAGAAGATTGAAACTATACAAAGTATGTACTTTAACTATAATAAAATAAAATTAGAAATAAACAACAGAGGAAATTTTGTAAATAACAAATATGTATAAATTAAGCAACATACCTATAACTAATCAATGGATCATGGAAAACAATGTGAAGAAAGTTAGAAAATATTTTGAGTTGAGTTAAAAATATCCACAGCAAACTAAAGCTCATGAAATAGAGTTAAAGCAGTGCTTAGAGAAAAAATTTTCTTCATTAGCAAATGTATTAAAAAGAAAATGTATTAAATCAATAACCTAACCTTCTACCTTAAGACATTAGAAAAGAAGAGCAAAGTGAAGTCAAAGTAAGCTGAAGATGGAAAATAATAATGATTAGTGTGGAAATCAATGAAAGAAAGAAATAGGAAAATAATATAAATATTATTTATATATAATATAAATATAAATAATTTAAAAACAAAAGTTAGTGTTTTAAAAAGAGCAACAATGACAAAGTTTTAACTGACTAGAAAAAAGATTCATATTACTAAATTAAGAATGAAATAGGGGTCATTGCTACTCATTTACACAAATACAAAAGATTATAAAGGAATACTATGGTATTCCTATATGCCAACAAGTTAGATAAGTTAGATGAAATGGACAAAGTTATAGAAAGACACAAAGTACTGTACTAACTTTGGAAGAAATAGAAAACCTGAATAGACCTGTGTAACAAACTTAGATCTAAAATTAATAATAATAATACCCCCTGCCAATAAAAAAGCTCAGGACAGGACAAAACACTTTCCCTAGTGAATTCTGCTAAACATTTAAAGAAGAATTAATACTAAGTCTTCTCAAACTTTTCCAAAAATAGAAGAGAATAAAACACTTCCTAACTCATTCAATGAGGCCAGTAGTACTCTATAGGCAAAGTCCAATAAAGACATCTCAAGAAATGACTAGGACAAACAAACAGAAACTCATGGACATGGACATGGACTAGTGGTTACCAGAGGGTAGGGGAGAAGAGAAACAGGGGTGGTAGATGGGGTAAAAATGGTCAAATATGTGGTGACAGAAAGAAATCTAACTATGGGAGGTGAACACACAGTGTAAATATATATACATATATGCTTTACTGTTAAAATGTACAGCTGAAACTTATAGGATTTCATTAACCAATGTCACCATAAAAATAAATTGATTAATTTAAAAAAGAAATGACCGATATCAGACTAATATATTTTATGAATATAGTTGTAAAAATGTTAACAAAACGCTAACAAACAATACAGTAAAATACAAAATGCATTATGTATCAAGTACATTAATGAGTAAGACTTATCCCAGGAATGCAAGATTGTTTGAACATCCAAAAGTCAATGTGAACATTGTATTAATTAAAGACAAAATTTATTTATTAAAAAAATAAATAAAATAAGAAGAGAAGGGAATTTCCCCAATCTTTTAAAGAAAACCTATCAAAAACCCAAAACTAATGTCATATTTATGGTGAAAGTGCGAAAATATGAGTCTTTCTGCTCTAACATTGGGAAAAAGACATGGATGTACATTCTCTCCACTTCTAGTCAACATTGTATTAGCCGGGGCAAATAGACAAGAAAAAAAATAAAAAAAAAACTCATCTAAGTTTAAAAGGAGGAAGTAAGCTACTTATATTTAGAGATGACATAATCTTGTAAAAAAAAAAAAAACCTTAAGGAATCTACTAAAAAGCTATAAGAACTAATATTAAAACTAATTTTTCCGATAGCACTAAAAACTAGTTCATCAAGTTTACAGCATATAAGATCAAGATACAAATATCAATTCTATTTTTATACCATAGGATGAAGAACCTGAAAATGAAATAAATACAATTTAATTTATAATACTTTATAATAACATAAAAGTGAATAAATAAATTATAAAGTTTATATATTGAAAACTACAAAATATCATTGAATGAAGTTAAAGATGATCTATATATAGTTCTTAAAAATGATCTTAAAAATGAAGAACACATTTAGAGAAGGCACAATTCGCAATTTCAAAACTTAATGCAGGGTAGAGGAAGATGGCAGAGTAGATAAAACCAGGGTCTGCCTTCTCCCAGGTCCTCATTGAAATTACAACCAAATTATAAAATAATTAACATAGAGAATCACCTGAAGTCCAGCTGATCATAACATTTATGTCAGATAATATAAAGAAGGAGCCACACTCAAGCTGATAGGAGGGGAAAAGTCATGTATCGGGCTGGACTCGCACCTGCAGCTGGTGGAGGAACACTGGGAGAGAGAGCAAGGCTGCAAAGACTCTCCTGAAGAAGAGAGGGGTCCTAGCTTCATTTGGAGGCTCCCCAGCACAGGGTCCCAGCCCAGGGAAGACGAGTTCCCAAAAACTCTGACTATAAAAATCAGAGAGGATTCTGGCCATCTGGGTGAGATGGAAAGAGACTAAAACCCTAGATGACCCTTTAAAGGGCCCATGCATAGGTTCTCTCACCTTCAGACACTCATCCGGGGCACCGGTGGTGGGTCAGAGGCTCTTACGATATTAATACCTGGGAAGAAGGCATTACCTGACACCAGAATGAGGGCTGGACAGGCAGCCTGCCGTTGTGCCTTAGTCAGGACCCCCCTATCAGGCAATCTACAGACCATGTCAGCTTGCCCTGCAGATCCCTCCCACATGGCCAATATGGAAGGGCTGGCCTGAGATCAGCCTGCCCCACCTAACCCACAGATTGCCCTAGGCACCCCGTTGAAGGTTAATCACCACCACCCTGACCCTCAGCCAGGGTCTCGCAATCCATAGGCAGCAAACTTTGGCTAGCACAGTTTGAATATTGCAGGGAAATCAGTTCTGCTGCCCGCAAGAGCTGCAATATTGTGTGGGGGTATCGTAGGGGTCTGTGGGAATGCCCAAGACAGCAGCTGGTCTCACTGTGAACCATGAGTATAGCAGGAACACCTGGGCACAGAAGTTGTAGCAAAAGTGAGGCTATTGGTCTGACAGCCCTTGTCTCCCTGAGATCCAGCTTCACACAAGCCACAAAGTGCCTGCAGCCTATTAACAGGCAGCCTCCCATGCCCTGCTTTTCTCTGGGGTTGCATATTCTGTGCAAGCAACAGACCTTGGCTAGAGCAGTGAGTACATTTTGGGGAAAACATTTGTGGGCAGATCACTGCTGCCTGTATGAGCTGCAATATCTCTTGGGTGGGGAATCACAAGGGTCTGTGGGACTACCCAGAGAGCAACTTTTCTCCCTGTGACCTGTGACTACTGCGGGAACGTGCAGACACAGAAATTGCAGAAAACCAAGGCTATTCACCTGATGGCCCTTGACTGCCTGAGATCCTGCCCCATCCAACTCACAAAGTGCCCATGGCATGATGACAGGCAGTTGTCCTAGCCCTGGAGTGGTGCGTTCTGTGCAGTCAACAAATCTCATCCAGCGAAGTAAGCAAAGTTCAGGGAATATAGTGATGAGAAGATCAGTGCTGCCAGCATGAGATACGGTATTGTTTGGGCAGATCTCAGGAGTTTTGTGGGCCCATCACAGATGGTAGGTCAAGTAGTGATATCTGACTTTGGTGGGAGACCACAGTCTCAAAGACAGCAGAAATCTGGTGTTGCATTGGCCTGATGGCCCCATGCCTCACTGAGATGATGCCCCACCTAACCCACAAATTACCTGTGACAAGCCTGCTCCCAGGCAACCCAGTCTCATCTTGTGATTTCTTTTGGTCACGAATTCAACAGCAAACTGTAACAGTTTGTGTGGCTCACACAAAGCCCGTTCGTCCAGGAGAAGCATAAGGTGGTGGGTCACAAACTCAAGCCTGCGAGCTTCAATAATTCTTAAACAGAATTCGGGTGTTTGCAGGCCCGAAGTGGGCAGCGGCTGGCCTTGCTACAATTGAAAACTTGTACAGGGAGCCACAGAGACAGCACTGGCATGTAAACTGACACTGCAGTGGCAGGGGGAAATTTACTCAATAGACCCAGGAGACTCCCGGGGTTCCTGCATCACCTAACCTGCATATCACCGAGAAGCTTTTCCGGTTTCAGAGACTTACAGACAACTGACAGGCAGTGCTAAACTATCTAGGTCTGAGATGGGGGAAACCGACCACTGCCTACAGAGTTTTGTATCACCAATTCGCTATGAAGTTAGATGGTTTAGGACTATCCTAAGGGGTTTCAACATGTCAGTTTTGATTTTAAATTGTTCCTTGAGTAACTCTTATTTTCCAACAAATCTTAGCCTCCTTTGCATTTTGTGATATAAAATAATTAACCAATCTTACCTCCCCATGGAAGATATTCTATGTTATGGCACCTAATAGCCATTCCAACCCTTTTCTAGTTTAGTTTCCTGTATTATTAATTCTGGAAAACTAAAATCATATACATACACACTAAAATCATCAAATATCGTGGCAGTAGCCCTGTTACTTAACATTTTCTTACTCTTTTTACTATTCGCCTCTTCTGCCATTACGGAAAATACCAGCATAAGCCAGTATTCAACACTTTGAGCCCTCTCCTTTCCACCCACACTGACTCTCAGAAAGGACACATCAAGGAAAGCAGAGACAATATAAGAGAGATCATCTCTCCTTAGACTCAAAATAATTTCCTGAGCTCATCCTGATTATACTATATTGGGGAAATTTGTAACTCTCTGGGCTTCAATTTTCTCACCTGTAAAATGAGGAAGTTGGACAGATCAGTGGTTTGTAACGATTTGGGTAATCACTATCTGAAAAACCTCACTTGCTGTACCCTTCCTGCCAGATTGCACTTCCTGAAAGCAGACAGTCTGAAATGGCAATGCTCATCGGCCCAGTGCTTCTTAACAGTTTTTTGGTCCAGTCTCTTTCAATAATCAAAATATAGAGATTCTCTCCAATAAGTGTACATATGAGTGCACACAGTAAATTCTATAAACGCTTTCAGAAATTCCAGGACCTTTTGAAGTCCATGCATAGCTTACCAGTAAAAACTCATGCACAGGAAAATGTCTAAGAATCCTTTTACTTTAAATACTCTATGAGTCTCTTATGCAGTCAGTATGTTTGGCCTAAGGAACAATTGTGTAGTGGACACTTCCCCATACACACCTTATTCTTTTTCAGCATTCTTTTCCTGTTAATTGTCTTGAAACTTTCAGAGTTCCTACTGAGAGTAGATTTACTTGATAAACTTACACTAAGTAAGGAATTTGAGGCTATACATGTTATCCTTTGCAACAGAGTTTGCTTTTGCAAAGAGGACACAGAGGGGAAAAACTAAAAAGAATACACTTGAAATACTTTTCACCCATGCCAAGCATGTGAGTTGGCTTTGGGGGCGTATAACACTTACATTGAGTATTGTATCGCAAGAATAAGTGACCCTCTAGTCTGTCTTCACAAAACAGTATTTTTTTCTTTGTAGGGCTTTGTCCACATGTATATATCTGAATACAGACTGTATAAAGTGACCTTTGTGGGCTCTAGCTGCATCTTCTATCACCAAGGATCTAACACAGTAGATACTCTCATTAACTGTTTATTGCTAATTTTAAAGACTTAAAATCAGTAACAATAAAACCACTCCAGCCTTGGATTCTGATCTGAGCATACAGATCCAAATAGCACTCCTTTTTCTTCTTTTGAGTTCTATTGTTTTAATTGGGAAATCCAGTGTTCACTTACACTTATACTGTGACTTTAATTATATTGTTTTCTGGACATGATTGAAGTAACAAATTAGGTTCCTCTCAGGCCCCAAACTTGTCCCACTACATGATAACACCATTTGTTATTTTGGACACTGTGCTCTTTACCATTTATCTTATCCTTTATTTTCTAGATAAATAATAGAGATTCAATGAACAAATTAAACTTCATTATACTGGTTTTGCAAATGAGCATGGTCTTGAGTAGATTGGCTGTTTGCATTTGGCCACTGGGTTATTTGTCTGGATGAAAAAACAACTTTCCACCAACACCTCCCCTTTCCTGCATTCAGTGAATTTCTGTCAAGTGAATTCTGTTTTCTCACCTTCTCCATGATCAAGTCAGAGGCCCCCTCCCAAAGAAAGACAAACATACAGATATCAGATATAACAAACATTTGGCAAACAAAGGAGTAGAATATGTTATCTACTCTACATCTGCTTGAAACTTTGGTACTGAGAGTTATTTTGCAGTCTGTTTAGAACTGTGTGAGAGCTCCCTAAATATGAAATCACCTTTATGCCATATTTCCATAATCCTAAGACTGGAAATTTTTCTCATGGCCTTGTGTATCTCCTGAATCAACATTTTAAGTTCCTCCTTTATTGTCTGTATATTTATGATTGTTGTAACTTGGTTGCTCTATTATACTTCACAAATAGGTACCACTAGGGCCTGAAAATAGACTATGATATTCTCTATTTCGAAATTGCAATTTCAAAACTCCAAATTAATTCTCAACATTTCTTGAATGTAAAAGCTGTGGAACTTGGGGAAAGTTACTTAATGTCTCTAAGTTTGTTGTTTTTCAGCTATAAAATGGGTATGAATTGTACCTAAAATATAGGGTCGTTTTGATGAGTAAGTAAGATAATGAATGTAGAACCTGGCACATTGTCAACTCACAGGCCATAAAATATCCTCTCCTTCCACATACAACTCACAGGCCATAAAATACCCTCTCCTTCCACATACAAAAAAAAATTTTACTTAAACAAAGGATGAGTATAATTATTAGTTTAACTGGTAACTTCCAAAATAAAATAATTTAGGTAAACAAATTTTAAAATGTTTTTTAATCTGTTTATTGCAGCATTCTGATGTTTTTGATGATGAAATGTTAATTCTGTACAATTACATAACAAGGCATAAAGCACTTTGCATATTATATAATGCTATAGAAATACCAATCATGATTAAATCATAATCAATAAAGGTTTAAACTATAGAAAATTCTTGGAAAGTATAACACCTGGTATTTAAAATTGCAGGTCTGATGGTGTGAATATGTTTAGAAAAACTATATTAATAATAATCTATATTGTACCATGTAATATGTTATGTATAACACAACAAAGAATCTAGATTGAAACAGTAATTTTAGAATCATCAGGTAAACATTAGATGACAATGAAACATTTATTAAAAAGAAAATTTTCTCCTAGAACCAATAGTAAAAGCTCAAACCTTTTCTTTATTTCTGCTTTAAAATTTTTAATATTTCAGAATTACTCTACTCAGAAAAGATAAAGGAATTATCTTAGCCTTCATTCTTAATTTCAGTGGGCTTCACCTTTTTCTTTTTAAAGTAGATTTTTTAAAATTAATTAATTTATTTTTATGGTGACATTGGTTAACGAAATATGATACATTTCAGCTGTACATTTTAACCATAAGGCATATATATATTTACATTGTATGTCCACCTCCTATAGTTAGATTTCTTTCTGTCACCACATATTTGATCCCTTTTACCCCATTTACCTCCCTCCTCCCCCTCTCTCCTTACTCTCTGGTAACCACTAGTCTATTGTCCATGACCATGAGTCTCTGTTTGTCCTGTTCGTTTGTCGCTTTTATGCTTATATCCCACATTTAATGATATCATGTGATTTTCAACTTTTTCTGTCTGGCTTATTTTGCTTAGCATGATTAAGTGAGACATAATGTCCACCCCTTTTATGTATAAAGGCAAAGCCATAGAACTTAGCTTTTGAGTCTGTTTGATATTTGACTTTTCCTCTGTAACTAACAAGACAAAGTCTCACCACAGATGATAGAACTACAAATAAATCACCCACTTCATAAATGTCATGACACTTTGGCCAGATGAAAATGACTCTGGTGAAGATATTGTCTTAAAAGTCAAGAAATCTGGGTTTAGATCTTGGCTTTATCATTAATTCACTAAGAGACATGAACCCAGTTCTTTCTCTCTTACCTTCTTCGTCTTTAAAATGAGAGCTTAGACTGAATCATCATTCATATCCCCTTTAGCTCTGATATACTGTTAATATTTGGCCAATTTGGAGTGGAATTTAACAATGTTCTTATAGAGGTATTCTTTTGATTCTAATCAGGCTAAAGTTCCTTGACCTAAAAAGGAAATATAAGTGCAGTCTAGCTCAGGAAATTTCACCACTGGGTGTTTTATTTCAAAATACATGAAGATTGGCTCCCATGAGTTTTATTTGAGGCAGCAGGCTGAAAACTCAATGAGACTTATATACCTGCATCCAAAGCTAATTTGGTGGAAGCAGATAGGATGAAAGTGAAAATACTAAAAGGTGAGTTTATAACAAAGCAGCAAAATTTATGAGTTTTAGAAATCAGAATATCTTTTTGTTCTTTACTTATTGAAATCCTGCTATTCTTAATAGGCCTAGCCCAAACTCTCCTTCTCCTGGAAGACTTGTCTGACTTCCATTCTGAAATTCCACTCCTTATTCCAGCCCTCCATTATCCCTAATTTCCTCTGTGAAATCTTAAAGCACTAGATAGGACACTCTTAGTCCTTTATTACATATATGTTGCCTTATATTTGAGGTAATTGCATAATGTCTTTTTTGCTTATCTAGATTCTAAAAAGCTGCTGGGAGGTGGCACCCTTTCCTTTATTATCAGCCCCCTCCCACTCTTTTTCCTGCATCCTTTCCTCGCCAGCTGTATTTGATTTATTGGTCTACTTTTAGCAGTTATTCAATAGATGTTTGCTGAATGGAGCTAAGGCTGTATGAAAGAACACTATAATAAACTCTAGGCACAACAAAAGCAAGTAAAACTTTTAAAAAAAAATCGACAAAGAATTATCCCCATATTCTGCCAGGCCCTGGAGTACAGAATAAAAAGTAAGCAGGGTCAACACATTTTAGTTTAGTGTCAACATATCTGACCTAACGCAAATTTAGATTAATTTACTTTTTTTTTTTCCCCATTATATTTCCCTCACTTGCTCAGGACTATTCTCACCATAGTACAAAATCAGTAAAGACTGCTTTGGAGGTTCGGTTTTCTCATCCTGAAATTTCTTCAGTTTTCCTTTATATCCTGCTCCCACCATATACTCCCATCTTTCCAATTCTAATAAACCCATTCATACCAAAGTTTTCAAGTGAATATATTTTTAGGATCATAAAGATTTAAAAATCAATTCAGGAAGAAGGGAATGCTTACCTCCAAATGACTGATATTTCAGGTATTAGCGAAGGAAGTATTTTGAGGCAGAGAGCCTTACAGATACTCTCTATAATATACTACACAGGTATGTCCTACACTGACATACTTCTTCCTCCCATGGCTTATTTGAAAAATTCTCTTGCTCTTATCTAGTGATACTACTCAAGTCTTGAGGATTGCCTTCAGCTGCCTTCTGTTCATCTTTTAGCGATTCTGGTGGTGGTAGCAGTGGTTGGGTGTTAGGTGCCCAATATAGTGTGGCGCTGGGCTCTGGGGCTCTGAGGCTCCTTGGAACATCATATTCAAGAGACTGTGGCTACAGGTCTGGGCTACAGAAAATCAGCCTCTTTTCAGCCAATCCTTCCTAACCACTGAGAGTAACTCTGAGGAGAAGGCAGAGTAGGTGGACCAGAAGTGATAGATGAGTTAAGTACCTCCAAATTCCTTTTAAAGTTTTGTACATCCAAAAATACCCTAGAAGAGGTCAATTGCACCTAGACTTCTTGTATTGGGAACTACCTGAGGGATATCCTTAGGTAGGGAATGTCCACTTTGCTACCTAAACACAACAATTGAGGGGCTATGAGAAAGGATTACAGTGAAGATTGCAGTGGTCCACTAACTACACAAACTATGGAAGGGGCCAGAGGGCACCTAGCTTAAGCAAAGGGCTCCATAAATAAATAGGCTGTATATTACTACAAACTCAAAGCTAAGTGAAACCACAGGATTAGAAGACAATGCACTATAGCTCTATAAATAGAAATGAGAGTTTCTTTGCTAAGTGTGAAGGTTTGCAGATGCTATGAACAGCCCATAGCATAACCATGCACCCTGTATCATTAGGGGGAGGGAAGGGGGAGAGAGAGAGAGAGAGAGAGAGAGAGAGAGAGAGAGAGAGAGAGAGAGAGAGAGAGAGCGAGAGCGAGAGAGAGAGAGAGAGAGAGAGCGCTGCCTTCTGGAAAACGGAAATGTTCAGTGTGCACAGAGTGGCTTGCATATTTTACTCTGACATCTCACTACCATGTTTTCAAAAATGGTAGTGGTTAGGTAATGCTGAGAATTTGAGAATTTTTTCTTTTTTTTTCTTTTGTTTTCTTCACGTTTCTTTAGGCTTTCTTTTTGGTTTTGTTTTCTTTTACTCTTTCCTTGCTCCCTCTTTCCCTCCCTTCCTTCATCCTTTCTTTCTTTTTTCTCTTTTTTCCCCTCTCTCCTTTCTTTTTCTCTTTCTTTCCTTTTATTTCTGGTAGTAAAGGGAGATTGGATTGATTATTCTCAGAACAAAGTGCCGGAATTGATGCACAGATCAGTAGTGTCCTTGTTGCAGTGGCTGTCACACGAACTTTTGGAGATCTCTGGAGAAAACAGAAAGAAACTGAAACGGTAGGCTCCGGTTTTTAAATGCATAATTAGCTCTTATCTGTGCCTTTCACCTTTAATATCTGGAATTGGCCTCTTCACACCAGGTTCTGGGTAACCTGTCAGATCTAAGGGTGATATGAATATAATGAACCTGGACCATCCTCCTATGTCATTTCCTTGGTATTTGCACAAACAGAAATAATTATATGGTTGGCTGCCTGAGGTTGGGGGCAGGCAACTTTGAATTCAGAGAAATGTATGTTTGACATGGAGAGATTTTTAATAATGTGTTTCACTCAATTGATATTTAATAAAATAGCCCTGTGAATATTTGTAATTCAACAAACCCTGTTAAGTAGAGTTATTTGCATGAATATGTAGAATACTTTTTATCTACCTTTTGCTATAACTCTTTAGAGACAATATTTTTATTTCTGGATGATTAAAATGGTTAAATTTATGTTATTTCAAAATGAGCTATGATTTAAAAATAAGATATTTTTATGTCTCAGGATCTTTACCAACATGAATGCATGTTCCTATCAACTTATATAAGTTATATATTTTTACTGTAAAATTGAATTGTGATTAATGTTAACTGTAGAGGTTCTGCTTTCAAAGAAAGCAATCTGAAAAAAAGAAAAAACACATTTGTGGAAAGAGAGAGAGGAAATAAAAAAGACAACAGGCACAATTGCTCTGTTTCTCATAGGTAAACTATATCTTTCATAATAAATAATCTGTATCTTAAAATATCAACGAATGGATAAAATAATTTTGGATTAAATTTACATTTTTAGATACTTATAACTGACTTAGCTTATTTTAACAAAATATAAGTAAAGTTGTTTCTGGTTTCCATGTTGTTTCTCTTTTGTGCTCAAAGAGAAAATATTAAGAAAGTTTCCTTCTAACTTTAAATCAGACGATGAGACTATTAATGGCATGTAACTGCTAAGAGCTGTATTTAGAGATTAAAAGAAAAGAAAGGAGAAAGTATGTATTTCCATGGTGCAAACATGACCCAGGATTAAATCTCAAATGACTTTCCTACTCCTTTCTCTGCTGCCAACGGTGGTGTGCATGAACTTCCTTTTATACTGCTCTAATCTCTCCAGGGGAAAAATAAAGTTATAATTTGATTCAATTTTATTAAATAATTTATTCAATTATTCAATTACTATTTGTTAGAGAGATTTGGATCATTCAGCAAGGAATATTTCTTCCCTGCAGCTACTGTAAATCTCAAGTATGGTAGCAAAAGCATCAATATTATAGATATAATTCAAGTTTTTCAGCCCAGGGAAAGATTTTACCAGCCACACCAGCAAATATTTGGATCACATAAAAGCTATCCTCTATGAAGTTTGTGTCAGAGGAGGGATCTTTCTTAAATTACAGAAAATGTTCTTTGTGCTTGTGAACATATCCACTGCTCTACCTTGCTATATGTTTGCAGCAATATTTCTGTGAGACAGGAGCCATCTAGTTTATCTATTCACTTGGGGGTAATGCAATATGGTCCTGAATATTGTAAATGTAAATAAACACAAAGTAGTACATTGACTCCTCCAAAAACTTCACTGAATTTACACCTAGAGACCCTTAGGAATGAATGAATTCGATTATCCCTCTTTGCACTAGCTAAGAGAAGTGAAGAGGAGAAAGAAGAATGTCTTACTCTCATAGAGAATTTTGGCATCAATCAGATGCCCTGAACCAGAAAGAGAATTTAACTCCTTCTTCTGACCCTTACCTGTTTCTGAGGAGAAGGACCACCGATAGTCCCGTTTTCCTTGCCTGTTAAAGTGACCTGCCAAAAGTCTTCCTTTTGTTCCATAGGCCTTGAGAGTCAGTCTCCAGAACCCTTGCCAGAGAATAAGAAATGACCAAAAACAGATTCAAATAGTCTTGCAGGAGCAATGATAAACATCTGAGATTCTTTTATGCTTTGGGAAATAACATAGATTGACAGTTTGCATTTTACAGTTGGATAAACTGAGGCTCACAGAGTTGAAGTGACTGAGTCAAGTACCTCTATGAGTCTTTGGCAGAGAAAAGGCCAGAACCTAGGTCTCTTGATGTCTTGCCCAGTGCTTCTTTTACTTTCTTTATTGCCTAACAAGGCTTGAAGATTAAGAGACACATGCATTATTCATTGGGAAATGTTAAAATATGTCATTTTGAAATCACTCGAGAAACTCTCAATACTAGAGGCACACTTCAGGCTTCTCCCAAGGGCATTGATAATGTAGCAAACCTTGATTTTGGGGCTTTACCACTGTTTCCTTGCAAGGATAGGTGAGAATTATTCCTACTGTGCCCACAGAAAAAAATCCCGAAATGCAAATCAATACACACTAAGTGCTATAATACAACACTGACATAGACCTGGCTATGTATTAGATGCTTATGTGCTATACTGAGTGCCAAGGCAACAGTTTGGCCAAGCTATAAGATAAGAGAGAATATTCAGGAAGTCTTGAGGTGTTGGAGATTCCAGACTTGAGAAGGCAGTCAAGATTACAGGATATCTGCCTGGCAAAAACGGGCATATCAAGCTTAGGGAAAAGAGTGAGGAAGCTAAATATATAATAATTGGTGGTGTGTGAATCCTTAAGAGGATGCAGCACTTAGTGGCTTGACTATTTCTAATGTTTATCATATGACAGAGTGATACCTGGGATTAGAAAATTAAAGTGGGTTTTCTTGGTATAGTCATTGGAAGGCAATTGGGAGTGGAGAGTGTGCTTCAGAGACATTACTTTCATTTGTAGTAATGGCTGCATTAGGATGCAGGCAGAGTTCCTGAGAAATAATCAGAAATGTGGGGTATTAACCAAAATCAAGTCTGTATAGACTCTGGAGACTTGGGTATGGGCCAGAAACTTCACCACTCTGAATACCTACTGAGGAAACCAATATTTAAATCATTAGCCATTCTCAGTATGCGGGTCACATAGAAGCATGACTTGTGCTGAAAGCATGAGTCAAGGCTGTCCATTCAGGCTCAGTTGTATCTTGGACAGAATAATTACTATCTCACCAGGTACCGAAAATATATACAAATGTCTGCCACCAAGTCTAAAATCCCTTAACTCCTTCATTGCTTCTTGGCACTATATTTGTTTCTACCAAAAGCTTTTGTTCCATCCCACACTATTTATGGCAGATAATGGCAAGGATTTTTTCTCATTCTCAGTAACAGACGAAAGGCTTTAATATTGTTATAATTATAATCAATTAGCTAAGATTCTTTTCAGCTTTACTTGGCAGATCAGATTCGGATATATCTCATAAGCCAATAACATGTTACCAGATATTTCTTGTAAGCTGATGACTTATTTTTATATGATAAAATAATTTTTACAAGTTATTTATAAGGTAACAGCAATGATACTTATTTACTGTTTGAAGTATTTAATATTTTTAAGTGACACAAGCTGGCCTTTGAGTTTGTTCTTTAAAACTAAAAATGTGTTATCCTGTGTGGCTACTTTTGAAATGTCAGACCAAATGGTATGCTGAAAAATAAATGACATGTAAAGGACAGTGATCTATTATTTATCAGAAGTTTTTTAATTTAATTTGATTATTAATTTCAAGTATACAGTACATTGGTTAGACATGTTTTTAAGCCATTCTATTCTAAAACTGCAAAAAGAAATGTTTTCTTGGTTTTCGTGATTAATGTCACATCAATAGATATGATAAAACCACCCTGATTACAGAGGCAAATTAAATAATAAGACAGTGGCTCTAAACTACAGAAACGATTTCTGTCCTAAATTAACTATAAAAAGTTGGAGAGCTCTTTCTTTCTGTTCTTCCCAGGAAATGGAAGTGGTTGAGACTAATGCACATTTGGCAATTTGGCATATAATGTGCATATTAAAGAATCAAAGATATGCATTAGACATACTTGTAAAGAATCTAAAGTAAAAGGCTGGTAATATCTTTAAACACAATGATATGAAAGAGCTAGATAAGTTTTATAATATAATTTTATCAGAATTGCTCTAAGATATAAAATTATGTTTACGTATGCCTCTCACAGTAAACAAATAAATAAATAAACGATTATCCAAATAATTTAGTTAATGTAGATAAAGAAAGAGTATAACCCAGGTCCAATAAACAAACTTTTCTTCAGTAAGCACCGTATTGTTCTCTTGAAATATTTCTTTTGGCTTGAGTTGTAGGGACCTATATTTTCCAGGTCATTATTAATTTTTGTACTAAAGATTTTATACATTTAATATTTTAAAGATATAGTTTTTGGCCTTTTCTTCCCACATTCTCATAATAATAATAATAGCATCTTCCTATCTTCCTGAGTCCATTTTTGATCGGGATTTGATTAGTTTGTTGTTATTTTAAAATATTTTTTAAAACTAATTTCCCTTTATCCTAACATCTTTTAATTATGAAAGTACTAGGCTCTTGTTTTCTAAGAATGTGAGAGTTAAAACTAGGGGGTATTGATTTTTAATAACTCATAAAACTAATTTGATATAATAAAGGAAAGTTTAGTTATTTCAACTAGCATTAGTCTCTCTGAAGAACCACTAACAACAGAAATATGTGGTTTTTCCCAAAAGCAGGCACAGCCCATATTGAAGCATCTGGTACAGTAATGCCTTTCCTACTGAAAGTCTATGGCTTCCCAAAGCTTAACAGAACTAAAAAGAAAAAAAATGACTCTTGGTGAATTTTACATCAATGGATATAATAAAGCTACCCTGATGGTGAGCTACCATGCTGAAGCAGAGTATGAATATGACAGACTATGAAGTGGTCAGTCTATATAACCAATCCAGATTGATCAGGGAAATAAGATATGGGGCCTGAATTACCCAAAGTGGGGAATCATCTATTAGATTTTAGGCTAGTCAGCTTTGGTCTGGCCATTTGCTGAAAGATCCTTGTGGTCATGTAAGATACAGTAAACTTCCCTCAATTTTGGACCATGAAATTTAATTAAGCAAAGCACTATGAAGACATTTTGCAATCTGCAGAGAGAACAGTGTTGTTTCTCAGAATTCAGAGAGTATGACCTGGATCATATTTGACATAGAAGTACTTTTTAATAACCATTTTGTTTTTTAAGTTAAAGTTGTAAGAATTTCACATTGAAAAATATCATCTGTGTATCTGTTCAAGTGTTTCCTAGGGGAAAAACATCACTCAGGAAATTTAAAACTGCCTGACCTCTGGGAATCAGTAAATCTGAAAATCCCTGTAACATGATCCAATAGAGAAGAGATATTAAGGTTTATTATACTGGGTTGTAAGTTACTCCCTTACTGGAACTTGGGCCAAACATATATAACTGGAGTAGAAATCTAAGTTGAACCAATATCTAAAGCATATGGGCATGATGGTTAATTATGCTGACTCCTCTCCAAATGCTGTGGAATCTCTAATATGTGGGTGTCTTTGATACAGCAGATAGAGATGCAGTCTTTTTCCCAGACTTTTCATTTTAGTGATACATTTGGGAAATTCTTGGAAAAATTTTGGATACATATGAAATGAAAATTAATGGTGAACCACCCTAATATACTCCCTTCCAAAGACTGTATGATATTGCTTTGGAAATTTTAAGTCTAATCCAATAATATTTTCATGCTTTAACCCCCTTGTCATATTGGGTCAAAGAATATAAAGTATTTCAGGAAGTGGTGATCAGTTCATTACCTTTTTTTTTTTTTTAAATTTCAGCATGTTTATTAAAAATATGAAATTATTTTCATATTAAAAATGTGTTAAAAATAAACTGAATTTTACTTAACCTTTTTGTGGGTATGGAATTATTTTGTTTTAAAATTTTATTTTAGAAGGTAAATTAGTTTTGATTTGTTCAGTCTCACTCCTAAGCATGCTGACATCATTTTCTTCATGGAGAATTCTAAGCCTTGGCCTTGTTCTATTCTCACTGCTCTGGGAGGCCAGTCTGGTTTTTATAGCAAAGGGAAAATAATCAGAATTCTCCAGTGTGATTTAAGGGTTTAGAAGCACATTTAGTTGCTCCCAAATTCTCCTCAAAGCTCAAGCTGTGAACTTCAAACCGGAGCCAAATTCTTCACATGAACTAAGGATCAACACTGGGTTCAGAGCATCCCTGAGCTGTTGATTTTCTCCTCCAAAGAACTTATGTCCTATTCTAAAGTGAGAATCATCCTAGAAATGACTCAGAAAAAAACTTTTAAGTATCTAAGCAGCTACAGAGAGTTTAGGATTCACCGGGTTTTTGAAGCATGACTAATACTGACTCTAACTTTGATTTTGAGTTTTCTATCATTAAAAATAATGATTCTTATTTATTGCAAATTTATGATATACTAAGCATTGAGCAAGATCTCTTATATTTTCACAATAAATCTATTATTTTCCCATTTCATAGATGAGGAAACCAATGTTAAAGAAATTAATAACTTTCCCAAATTTGTTCAACTGTCTTGGTTAACTTTCAAACCCAATTCTGTTCATTGCCAAAGATGTTTCCATCATGCTATGCTGTCTCTATATGATAAAACCACATCTCACTATTTTGTCTTTTATTTGAGAATCAAGAGAGTTCATAATAGAAGAAGTCAAGATTCATCAATTTAAAAATAGGTTTTGTTATTATTAGATTTAGGCTGAGTGACAGGAAATGGGGAGGGAGGATAAAACACATAAAATACAGAATAAAATGGATAAAAAAGAGATCATGGAAAGAACAGATGAAATAATTCAATTCTTTTTAGCCAATATCTATGACATGTTTACTATTTTTCCAGTGTAGTGTGGGTAATAACAGGAGTCATATAAGATATAGCCTTTGCTCTCATGGAGCTTATTTACTTGGGGAGGATAAAGTAGGACATATTAAATCTGATTATACAATAGCGATTTAGAAGAAGTTATGTGATTTCACATTTTTTTTTTTGCCTTAAACAGAGGGACACCATTCCCATTCACACTAAGTTGATATGGTGCGAAAAGGAAATCATATTAGAGCTTTTGCAAAAGATATGCTTTCTTATTCTCAATCTAATCTATGTTAAGCTAAGGTTAGAGCAAAGGTTCTGAATTCCAGATATAAGGCTATATCAGAGACTAGGACAGAACATGTGGTTTTAGATGCAAGTCAAAATTAACATAAGGAAAGGGCTCAGAAATAAAGGTGTACATAAAGACTCTCCTATATAGGTCTGGAGAAATAGATTGATTTACATGTATAGTTGTCTACTGGCCTCCTATTGCACTCTATGTTGGCTATACAGCACCAGAATTGGAGAGAAAATTATAGAAAATTGATGCTACACACCAACCATAAGAAGGGAAGGTAGAGCTATATTTATAAGTCCTAAGGAATGTTTTGATGGGGACATGACAGAAACATATCTGTACCAACCAAGAAAGGCTGCTTAAGACTGTGAATTGTGGATTGGATATGGCTACTGGACAGTTAGGGTTGTGCTGTGAGAACTCTTGGTTGGATTTGCAGTGATGAATTACTAGAAAGGAAGCACACAGAATTTCTTCATATATTTTCCAAATTTTATCTAGAAATGGGCCTACCAGTTCAAACTTTTTACTAGACTTAGACTGTCAGGACCCAAAGAAACCGAGGGATAACTTAGTCCAACTCCTTCATTTTGCATATGAAAGACTGATGTCCAGAGATAGAAGGGACTTTCCCAAGGTAACACTACTAATTAATGATAAGGCCAGGATTCGAAGCCTATGTCTCTAACCAGTGCTCCTTCTCCTACACCTGGCCTTATATCAGCTTAAGTGGCTGGTCTTGGGAGTTGAAAATGCCAGCAAGTAAAACAGAATAGCTTTAGAGTATATGGTTGTTTTAGAAGAATTTGATAACATGACCTCAAAACCAAAACTCATTTTTGATATCTAGTCTGACACTTGCCCATAAAATAGAATAGATGAAGTGCCTTAAAATGAAGATTGTTTTAAAGGACTAGCTTGAAGTATGTTTGTTTAGATAAAAGCTGTTATGTTGATTGCTTATCTTCTATCTTATCTGCCCTCTCCTCTTTGTAGAATTCCCTGACAACATTTATTATACAAGATGACATTTCAAGTAGTTCTACTACATCACACTGCCTAAGTCTGCCCCCTTTAAGTTCCTTTATTTCCCTTATGCTACTAAGTAAAATGCATCTCTCTTTGTATTTCATCCCACTTACTTCCTAAGGTGAAAACTAGCTTATCTGATTGATTACAGTTAATGAGTTAATGTAAAAATCCTCCTTGTATTTTCATTTTATTAGAGATTCTTGGAGACAGAGTACCTTAAAGTATTGTATTTATAATGGAATATTTCAGGCAAGGTGGCAAGCCTGGGCAAGAGATCATTGGGTAAAGTGGAGTAGAGAGAAAAGAGGTGTGGTTTTTGATGCTCCTAAACTACCCCTCATAGGAAACCATCTGCAAGCATTCTGAGGATACTTGTTAAGCAGTTTTGTGTAGCAGATAATTTATCATTGAGCACTTGCTGTGCTGATATCCAGTGGCCAGCTGAATCTCTCTCAATATGTATTCACTAACCAATGAAACAATTATGGTCATGAGAACTCAGAAAAGATTCTCAATTGAGAAAAAAGTCAGCTTATGTCCCCTAACTGTGTTATGAGTTTGACTAGAAGCTGTAGGATTTTTCTAAGATAGCTTATCATAGTTGGGAGTGACTTGCGAACCCTGGTCCTGACATTCCTAACTTCTCTCACCCATTCCAAAGGCTGCCAAGACAAAAAGAAATGCCAAATGGTAAAAAGATTCCCACTCACTCCATTTTGCTACCACGAAGGGCTAATTATGACTCTCTCCATAATCTCCTTTGCACATAGTAATCCATTTTGGGGGGTCTCAGCTTCCACCTGTTGTAGTTTCTTAGCCCTCTGTGAGCATCTTCTTCAAGCGGCACTTGGTCACTGTTCTATGTTATTTTCAGGCATGAATAAATTAATCCAGCCAGATTCCCCATGGCTTCTCGGGAGACCCTATTGCTCTGATTAAAGAATTTCGCCAGCCCTGGAGAAAACAGTAGGTACTCAAATATAGTCTTGACTTCTGTTTTAGCATCATCCCTTAAAGAGCACTCTTTCACTCTGTGAGCCCTGGGCAGGTACTAAGAACCTTTACTAGTAACTTGTTCCACATTTACTTGTCCACTTGATAGATTACTAAGTAGGTGATGGCCAGGTTCTCACATTCTATAAATGTAATTTTATAGAATGCAAAAGGCTGTGGTTTCTCAATATTTGGTAGAATGTGATATTCTTTTTAATAGTGCCTTATGAGTCATATTTGAGCCTGAGGCAAAGGAAAAATGTTATACCAATCTTGTCTTTACTTGTTTTTATATTATGTCCATCATGGATTTGCATTTAATTTTAAAAATATTGCACTAAAATATTATGTATTTTGATTATTGAGTTATTTGGCAACTCCTTAAGTTTTTCACTCGCCTCACCTTAATCCTTTATTTCCATTTTGAAAGTAAGTCTATGTACAGATTATACAAATGATTTCAATGGCAAACTTTTAAAAGAACGTATATGTAAATACATATATAAATATATATATGTGTGTATGTATGTGTGTGTATATATATGTATGTATATACACATATATAGATATATATGTATATATGTGTATATATGTGTATATATATGTACATATATATGTATATGTACATATATATATATATATATACATACAGAGAGAGAGAGAGAGAGAGAGAGAGAGAGAGAGAGAGAGAGAGAGAGGGAAAGAAAGATGTCTGCATTAAGGAAGGGGATGCAGCTTAGAAGGAAGATTACAGTGGTTGTAGGTGAATCCTGTGAATAGTAGGCAAGTGTTTATTCACTGATTAGTGAGCTAAAAAGTCACTGAGTCTCATGGACATGGACAATAGACTAGTGGTTACTAGAAGTTAGGGGAAGAGGGTGAAGGGGAGAGGTAGATGGAGTAAAAGGGTCAAATATGTGGTGACAGAAAGAATTCTAACTATGGGTGGTGAACATACAATGCAATATATATAAATGCCTTACTGTTAAATCGTACACCTGAAACTTAGAATTTGTTAACCAATGTCAGCATAAAAATTTTTAAAAATAAATTATACATTAAAAAAGTTAAATACTCATTGGAAAAAAAATAAAGTAAAAAAAAGTCACCGAGTCTTAGTTTAGATCTGAAAAATGCAGATTACGAAGAGAAATTTTTTTTTTTGGCTTTGTTGTATGGATGTCTATTCTTAGAAGAAGTGTATAATGGAGCACCAGCCTAGATAGCTAACCATCGTAAGGGACCATGTCTAATACTTAAGTTCAGGTTAAAAAATCATTAGCAAAATGAATGCATAGGTCATTTAAAAATGTAGAAAATAGTCACATTCAGTTATATCCCTAACCAGGAGATCACGGTTTTAAAAATTAATACAACTCCTTATAGTGCACATATTCTCTGTATGTGAATATGTCCATATTTAACTTAAATATTTAGTAAAAGGGTTTATGTATATCTGGAAGCCAAATTGAAGCCACTTCATCCTTTCTTTCTAGTTACATTTTCTAATAAAGAGGAAAAGAGGATCTGTTCAAGACTAAAGTCTTTTTTCCTGATGTAATTAGGGTGAGTATAGTTGGAAAGCTCAGTGAGACAAGGAGAAAAAAATCAGGCATCTGTTGAAGCATATTATGCTTGTAACACTCACAAATTAGTAATTAATAATAGGTAGAGTAGCTTATACAGATAATGATATAACTATTATAAAACATAATTATCTGTTGGCTCAAGCAGAATACTATGCCTTCTTTGGAGGTATTAACAAATGAAAGTGCTGACTGAGCCTGAATCCCTGTTGTGATATGAAATTCAAAGTACCCAGAGGAAATTCAAATGCATTTGAATTTATTAATAGATATGAAAGTTCCTATTCAAGATGCCACCTCAGTCTTGGTAGAGAGAAAGAGAAATACTGAACCGCTACTATTAGCAAATACACAAACAAAACAAAACAAATGACAACAATAAAAACCTTTTATTAATAGGTATGTAAAAATATCTATGTAATTTGTTTAAATTATTTCCTCCTGAAGACATTAGCTGGCATTCAGTCTTTGGCCATGACATTTATGTATGCATATAGTTATTTTACACTGTTATAAATACTAAGAATTTACTAATGATATTTAATATATTTATATAGCACTTACTATAAAACTTAGAAATATTAACTCATTAAATACTCAGAGGTAGGTATTGTTAACATCTCATTGTAGATGAGGCAATTAAGTTTTTTGATGATTGTTTCAATTTCTATACTGCTGATTGGTCTATTTAGATTTTCCAGTTCTTCACAATTCAGTCTAGGAAGCTTATATATTTCTAAGAACTTATTCATTTCTTCTAGATTATTAAACTTAGTGTTATATAATTTTTCATAGTATTCTTCTATGATGCTTTGCATTTTTGCAGTATCTGTCATAACTTCTCTTTCATTCCTGATTTTCTTTGTGTCCTTTCTCTTTTTTCTTTAGTGAGTCTAATCAGGGGGTTGTAAATTTTATTAGTCTTCTAATGAACCAGCTCTTTGTTGCATTAATTTTTTTCTATTATCTTTATGTTCTCAATTTCATTCAATTCTCCTCTAATTTTAATGATTTCCTTTCTGCTGCTGACTTTGGGCTTTCATTTGCTCCTCTTTAACTAGTTTCTTTTTGCTTCGCTTTATTGAAATATAATAGAAAATTAGTTGCTCATATTTACATTGTAAAATTCAATGAGTTTTTTCTTCAATTATAGTTGGCATACGATAATATATTAGTTTCAATTGTACAGTATAATGATTAGAGATCTATATAACTCACAAAGTGATCACCTCCCTAAATCTAGTACTCCTCTTCCCTCTTACATATTTATTACAACATTATTAACTATTTTCTTTATGCTACACTTTATATCTCCCTCTATATTTTGTAACTATTTGTACTTCTTAATCCCTTTGCCTTTTTCACTGTCCCTCTAACCCTACTCCTATTTAGTACCCCTCAAAATATTCTCTGTATCTATGAGTTTATTTCCGCTTTTGTTGCTGTTGTTGATTTTGTTTTTTAGATTCCGCATGTACATGAAATCATTAAAAATTTCTCTTTCTCTATCCAACTCATTTTATTCAGTGCAATACCCTCTAGGTCTATCAAGGCAATATCTTTTTCCATCCCCTTCCTTTTAGTCTGTGTGTGTCTTTTAATCTGAAGTGAGTATCTTGTAGGCAGCATATGTAGTAGGGGGCTTGTATTCTTATCCATTTGACCACTCTATCTCTTGGTTGGAGCACTTAATTCTTTTCCATTTGAGATACTTCTTGATAGGAATGTAGTTATTACTATTTTTATTCCTGTTTTTGATACATATTTTTGATACATGATGGAGGATTTCCATCATTATTTCTTCAAATAGCTCTTCAACTTTTTGTTTTCCTTCAGGTATCCCTATGACATGGATATTTTTACATTTTACATTATGTCTCATAGGCTCCTTAAATTATTATTATATTCTTGGCTTCTTTTATTCTTACTTTTCTGATTGAGTGTCCTTGGCATCCTCATCCTCTATATTGGTGGTTCGACCTTCTTCGTTATCCACACTGCTGATTCTCTCTAATACACTTTTCATCTCAGCTAATGTGTACTTCATTTCTGACTGGTTCCCTTTTATGATTTCCATTTTCATTTTTATGTTTTTTAAAAAAAAATCTTTGTTAAAGTTCTCAGAGAATTCATCTACACTTCCCATAAATTCATTGAGTATCTTTATAACCAGTGGTTTGAACTCTGCGTCTGCTAGACTCCATTACTCCTGGATCTCTGTTCTGTTCTCTCATATGATTTCTGCTTCTTTGTCTTCCTATTTTGGCTGCCTTTCTGTGTCTGTGTCTATGTACTAAGCAAAGCTCTTAAGTCTCCCAGTATTATTAGTGCAGCTTTGTGAAGTAAGTGTCAAAGTGGCAAAGTCCTGAGAGGGGTTCAACTTCAGGCTAAGTTTAGCCTTAGCCTGTGCCCCTCTGGGGCCACCTGTTAAGATTCAACAAGCAATCCACAGATGCTGTGCTTATAGGTGCCTCAAGACGCCACATCACAAACTGCGGTCAGCTGCCACCAGTGTGAGTCTTAGCGCTGCTCAGCAAGTAGCACTGGACTCACAGAGGACACTCCTGGATGTGGCTTGGGTGGGGCAGAAAATTGGGGGAGATAGAGTTTCATGGAATCCTCTGGGAAGAATGACCTTTTTTATGTAGTTGATGATGTATCAGCTATGGCGGCACTGTGTTTGCACACTGGAAGGTGCAGAGGGCTCAACATAGGAACAATGGATACTGCTGGCACTTCTACCCTGGAGGTAGCCTCAGCTCCTGCTCTCACTCTGACATCTCAGGGTCTCCCTTTAAGTCCTTGTTGCCCCCTCTGAGCAGCTGACCCAGTGCTGGTGCTCAGAATGAGCAGGTCTGTCACCGCAAAAGTCTGCTCATGGAGGTGGCCCCTTTAAGAGGAGCTTGTAGTTGCAGTCTGCTGTTGCTGTAGTCTTTGTCCCACTCAGCCACTTGGGTCCAGGCAGCCTTGTATCTTCACTCCATCCTACCTCCTACCATTGCAGGTTGATTAATTATTTCTCACCCTAGTTGTAGTGCTTCTGCTCATCTAGATCCCAGGCGACTTACCTTGCTGTTTGCTCTGTGTTTCTGTCACAATGTTGATTTGGTTGCAAGAGAGATGAACAAAGCCTCTATCAATATGCTATTTTTTTCCTTTTTTTTCTAGTTTTTTAAGATGTAATGTTAGGTTATTTGGACTCATTCTTTTTTCTTGAGATAGGCCTGTAATGATATGAACTTCTTATTAATGCTTTTGCAGTGTCCCAAAGTTTTTGATATGTTGTACTTTCATTTATTTCTATGTAACTCTTGATCTCTCCTTTTATTTCTTCTTTGATCCAGTCATTCTTCAGTTCCATGCTGTTTAATCATCACATATTTGTGGTTATTCCTGCTTTCATTTTATAGTTCATCTCCAGTTTCAAAGCATTGTGATCAGAGAATATGCTCGGTATGATTTCAGTCTTCTTAAATTTGGTGAGGCTAGTTTTGTGTCACAACATATGGTCTATCCTTGATAATATTCCATGTGCGCTAGGGAAGAATGTATAATTTGTTGTTTTGGGATGAAAGGCTCTGTAAATGTCGATTATGTGCAAATGATCTAATGTGTCATTTAGGGATGTTATTTCCTTATTGATTTTATGTTTGGATGATCTATTCATCTCTGACAGTGGAGTATTTAAGTCCCCTACTATGATTATGTTTTTGTCACGTTTCCCTTTTAGGTCTGTTAGTACATGCTTTATATGTTTTGGTGCTTCCTGATTGGGAGCAATAGATATTAATAAGTGTTAGATATTCTTGATGTATGGCTCTCTTTATCATTATGAAGTGTTCATTATTGTCTCTTTTTACCTTTTTTTATTTTGAAGTCTATTCCATCGGATATAAGTAAAGCTACACCCACTTTTCTCTGGATGCCATTTGCTTGGAGTATCGTTTTCTACCCTTTCACTTTGATTCTATTTTTGTCCTTACAGCTGAGATGTGTCTCTTGAAGGCAGCATATGGTTGTGGGTTTTTTTTTTTGAACCAATTTGTTACTCTGTGCCTTTTTATTGGTGAGTTAAGTCCATTTAAATTTAGGGTGATTATTGAACTATGAGGATTTTCTTTAGCCATTTTATCTTTTTTTCCTGGTAGCTTGCTTTCTGCATTGTTTTGTTGTCCTTATGTTTCTGACTGTTATTTTAATTTGGTGGTGTTTCATTGATTTTCCTTTTGTTCGCTCATGTTTTATGCCATGTATCCCACTTCTGGATATATGGAGTGTGGTTAACATTAAGTTTATGTAAAGATAATTATATATATACAATTGTACATTTTCTTCTGTGTGCACCTTATCTCCATTTGTCTTTGCGAATTTGGATATTTACTCCCTCCTCTTTTCTGTTTTTGTCATCTCAAATTATCACTATATATGCTAAACATTTGTTTCTGAGTTATGGTAAATGTTATCTTTTCTTTTAAGAGTGTATTTTATCATTTAACCATTATGTGATATTTAAGCTTATAATACCCTGTTTTTGATAAGGGTTTCACTTTCCTGCTTCTGTCGATCTGCCCATTAGTCATCTTACTCATAGTTATGGATTATTTTTTCCTTTTGTTTTAGGTAGAAAGACCCCTTCAGTATGTAATTCAGGTCTTGTGTTGGAGAATTCCCCAGACAGCTTTTGTATGTCTAGAAAGTCTTCTTCTTCATATTTAAAGGAGAGCTTTTCTGGATATATTATTCTTAGATGGTAACTTTTTTTAGTAGTTTGAATATTTGTTTCCACTTCTTCATTGCTTGTAAGGTTTGCACTGAGAAGTCCGATGATAATCTAATGGGTTTTCCTTTATAAGTAACTGTCATCTTTTCCGTGGCTGCCTTGATAATTTTTTCTTTGTCATTAATTTTTGACAACTTTAATATAATATGTCTTGGAGAAGGCCTCTTGAATTGAGATAATTGGGTATTCTGTTTGCTTCTTGGATTAAAAGATCCAGCACTTTCCATAGATTTTGGAAATTCTTGTTGACTATTTGTTTGAATATGCTTCCTGTTCCCTTCTCCCTCTCTTCTCATTCTGCTATACCCATTATTCCCATGTTGACAGGTGAGGCAATTGACATACAGAACTGTTTAAATAGCTTTCTCAAAGTTACACAACTAGTCAGTGGCAGAGCCTGAATTTGAATCCAGGAAGACTGGCTTCAGAGTTCCTGTTCTTGGAAATTACAAATTATACCTCATTATTGACAAAACACTTGCATATAGTGCACTAATAATATATGAAAATA
>NW_011889258.1:607551-658806 GCF_000151845.1 Pteropus vampyrus
ATACATATATATATATGGCATGCTTACCAGAGCTATTTAAAACCCAAAAGTAAAATGACAAAACATTAGAGCTAAAATAGTTCTTAAAATATTTAGTTTAACCTATGTATTTCAAAGAAGAAGTGGGGGCCCAAGGAAATTGACTTGCCCAAATTTACAGGACATTTAATGGAAGAGGTAGAACAAGAATTCAAAACATCAAGACATCTCACTCTCAATTTAATATTTAAAAAATCAAAATTTATATTTTCAAGTAAATTTTACCTTCAAATGATCACTTTCCAAAGATATATGCTTCTCCTAGTGATGTTGTGTTTTACCAAATGTTCTCATAACTTATTCTTTGAAGTTATCTTTGAGACTATTTTAAGCCAATCAAGAAAATTAAGTCTTAACACAGTCTCGTGATACTTTATTATAACTTGCTTTTAACCAAAAATAGCACTTTAAACAAACTTGATCCTTAACTTCGTTGTTCAGACTTGGTTCTAAATGGCTTTTGAGTATTTCCCAAAATTTTACTACCCGCAAAACACAAATATTTATCACCATGGTTATATTTTAAAGTATGTAATACAAGCTCTGTGTGTATTTTTAAAGGAGAATTCCAAAGTGACAGCTTAAGGAAGGTGAACTCATTTGGATATTTGCTTTCTGATAAGTTTATTTAAAAAAAAAATTAGAATCCATGTTCTAAAATTTCAAATAATTGGTGGATTCCAGAAAGATAATGTATGAGTGTGTTTCTTGGGTGACTTTTCCCAAATATAGAGGTTCCAAATAAGAATATCATTTTATTCTCTCAGGCAAAGGAGTGTTTCTGGTGATGAATACCTTGGTATGGTATGTAGGATATGTTGATGGCATGGTTGGAGATGTTATGACAGTAATAACGATGTCTGATAGATAAAGCTAGGGCTAAGGCAAAAACAAGGTAGATCAGAATAATGTTTTCAAGGAGGTCAGATGAAATGAATAGCAGTCTAAATAGAAGGCAGAGAAGAGAATCGGAGTGGAGGAAGGTATTAAAGAAGACTTTAAGGTTAAAACTCTGAGTTGTTAGTGATAACAGTGATGATTGCAATATTGGGAAAAACAGGGAAAGAGAAGTGGCTCAGTTTTAGATAAATTTACTCTTATAATTTCTAGCCATTTGTCTTCATCTTCTAATCCTATCTATGAAGACTTGTCTTAATGATTGATGAATGGATTGCTAGATAGATAATAGATGATAGATGATAGATGATAGATAGATGGATAGATGATACATGATAGATAGATAGATGATAGATAGATAGATGATAGATAGATAGATAGATAGATAGATAGATAGATAGATAGATAGATAGATAGATAATAGAGAGACAAGAGGCCAATCACAGAAAAAATTATGGAAGTGCATAACCAATTGATGGCCATCTTAAAATAGAAAAACAGACTTTACATATTTTCAATTATTCTGTCACTTTCAATGACTGAAAAAAACAATTGGCTCTCCTAACTGTCAAAGAGTTATTTCTCCAATCTCTTTGCACCTAACATATACTTAAGTTGGTAAATATTGTATGTGTATGGGGGCGTGTATCTGAATTCATGTCATTTGCTATCTCTTAGAACTAAATGCCATTACTCTAATAGTTGTTAAAATGTTACAAATAAAGTAGGAGGAAAATGAATTGAACTCAATCTAAGTGAATCTTGAGAAGTGGTTAGTCATTTAGTTTTTATTCCAGTAAACTAAAGAACCATCAAAAACCAACCAAATATTGAAGATCATGTCATTCTTTATCTAAATGTGGTACATATATAATAGAATATTACTTAGTGATAAAAAAAAAAGAATGAAAAGAAAGAATTGTCATTTGTGACAACATGGATGGACCTATAGGGTATTATGCTAAGTAAAATGAATCAGAAAGAGAAAAAACAAATACCATATTATTTCGTTTATATGTAGAATCTAAAAAAAAAAATAAACAACAACAACAAAAAAAAAACAGAAACAAACTCATAGATACAGAGAACAAATTGATGGTCAGCAGATGGGAGAAGATTTGGGGGGATGGGTGAAAAGATGAAGTGATTAAGATGTACAAATTGCCAGTTATAAAAATAGTAATGAAGATGTAGTGTACCACATAGGGAATATAGTCAATAATATTGTAGTAACTATGTATAGTGCCATATAGATACTAGACTTGTTGGGATGATCATTTCAAAGGTACATAAATGTCTAATCACTATATTGGACATCTGAAACTAATAACCAATATAATTTTGTATATCAATTATAATTGAGAAATAAATTTTAAAAAATAATAGTGCCATTCACTGAAAAAATATTTACTTATTGTCACCAGTTTGGGTTTAGAAATACCTTTTTTCTTTAGCTTTTTACAAAATGCATTGAAGGAAAGGGGATTAGAAATAAATAAATAGCAAGCTTATGCTCAAATTATGTCTTAACTCACCTTGAGCCAAATTAATTTCCTAGGCCTACAGGTGTCCAGAAGTTCAGCTTTACCATCCAAGTAGATAATAAATAGAGAGGTAAGCAACTGGCCTATGTCAGAAATAAAAGTGAGCAAATCAACGGGTAAATTAATAAGACAAAACATATTATTTTTTTCACAACTGCAGATTTTGGTGACCAGTGCCTGTCCAACACACTTTCGGTTACTTGGTGAGTACCCTGGCTATGGTGGGGGAGGGATTTGTCATTTCCTGCCATAAAAAGGCAGTAGGCTGTGGTAGAAAAAGTAAAAATAGCACCACATTGTCACAAAGAAGTGTGCTGTACTCCAATTGGGTGTGTGGGTGTGTGTGTGTGTGTGTGTAGGGAGAAGATGATACTTTTCTTAACCTGACTTCCTTTTATTTGTACTTCTTTGATCATAATACAATGTCATTGCTTAAATATATATTCTCAAGAGTTCAGACTTTAAAAAAAAAGGAATGAACGTGTTTTGAGTCTTCTACTATGCCTTAGATCATAGCTTTCAAATAAAGATGGTAAATTTGTATTTAGGTGATTTTTAAAATGTTAAATGAACATTTAGCTTGTGGGAGTCATTGTTGCTGAGAAGGATGTGTTTTCTCCTTAGTTGTTTCTAAAGTTTTTTCAATTTGATTCCCAAACACTTAAGTGAATACACTGTGATTATTTTGGGGAAACCATGGAGGAAATATCGATTACTTCAAAAGTATAGCATTCAGAACACTTATATTATTTATTGGCAGATTACTAATAGGGAAGAGAAAATTTTCCTTTTGGGAAAAAAAAAGACAATTCTATAAAGAAAAAAAATAGATGTAATTCTCAGTAAATGGAAAAAAGAAAGTTCTTTAAGTGGCCTTTGTAATCTCCAAATGCTTTGTGGTGGCCAATATCAATGATTAAAACCATAGCTATTAATTATTAAATATGTATTTAGATTTTATAATCTGAAGAGCCTTTAAATGACATACTGCAAAAAATACACAGAACTGAAAAACTGAAAAAAAAAATGGTTCTGCAAACATGCAGGTACATTTGTATTACCCACCTAACAGAGATTTTCTGTCTGCTAATGGACATTTATTTAGTACTGTTCTATTCTAAGTGTTGTGAGAGATACACAGATGATTAGGACAAAGTCTCTACTCTCAAAGAGCATACAATCTAGTGGATATATAGATGACTATGCCATCAGACAGGATGAAACACATCAGGTTACAGTAGAGGTACAAGCAATATGCTGTGGGAAGTCAAAGGAAAGAGGTAATTCTAATTTGAATGAATCAAGGAAGCCTTGGAGGAAGATATTAAATAGTTAGAATTCTTCTTTCTATCAAGAATTTTTCTATCAAAGTAAGAATGTAGGAATGGGGGAATGGAATATAAAAACATTCAGGCTAAATTAAAAGACAGAGACATCAAGGTACATGATGTATTCAAGGACAGCCTGGCATCATGGAAGCCTAGAGCATGTGAAAGAACATAAAAAGAGAACATAGGAACTAGAATGTCAGATTTTAGGTCACAATTTGAACACTTGAAAAATTCTGCACAAGTTTATAATGTGCTTCACATTGTACCTGATAAAGACATCTTCTACAGAAATATGTTAATCTAAAATAAGAAAGTTATGTTATTTAACAAATAAAAAGGAAGTAGGGGTATTACTCATATCCAAACATTATAAAAAGAGATAAAATGTGAATGTTTTTTTTTTTCCTGTGTGAAATACTGCCGGGTGTTATTTATATTGTGCTGGAAAGGTATAACAAGTTTGCATTTGCTAGAGGAGAGTCCTTATTTGCTTGCCTATTTATTTTAACTAGAAGGTGCTACTCTGTCATTTGAGTCAATCCAAAATAGCAGCTCATAATATTTCTATAAGAGCATCTGCAAAAGATTTGGGAAAAAGATATTTTCTAGGCTTCTTAGAAACTTTCCACCCCATAATACAGACTGCAAGAAAAGAATAAATGATATATAGCCTACTTTTAAATCCAAGGAACAAAATCACATAACATTGTTCTTTTTAGTCCTCCTTCATTATATTCCAATCTTGAATTGTATTACTATTCACTCCAGTAAAATAAGGAGTCATGAAAAATGAAATAAATATTGCAAATAATGCCACTCACTGAAAAATTACTTTATTTTTCAAATACAAAATAAAAAACTTATCAAAACATGATACAGTGAGTACACACATGCAAAATTACAGTCTAATATTACCCATCACCAAGCTCCAGGGCCTGACATGATCCCAGGCTTGACTTGAGATTGGGTTTGTGATTCTTTAGGACACTTCAGCCCTCCCCTAGAGAAAAGTAAAACTTCTGGGTCTTCATGAATCTAGTGCCTAAAAGATTGGTGTGGGAAGAAGAGAAAAAGTCCTATGACTCAATTTTCACCACTCTTTTCAATCAATATATTTGATGCCATCTCAGACAAATGTTACAACAGTTCTGATGAGAACCTACAATATAATTTGATGTTTGATGTTTTATATCTGGGACATCCTTATTCCATACATGGGCTAGAGAGATTTCCAAGTGAATATGTCATTACCTGAGTTCTTGGATCATGGTTACAGTAGAATTGGCACCAGGGTCTTTGACGTTAGTCTAGGACTCTCCCCATTTCATCCTTGTTATTCTCCTTTTGGAGGCAGATCTGAAGCAACAGGCACCTACACCTCTAACACGTTATAGTTTTAACTCTTTTCTCAAATGTGGTGGCTTACAAAGGAAGGAAAGTCTGGAAAAGAGATGTATTAAAATGATATTTCACTCTCTCTGCTTACACCTAAGCCAGGGGGCCATACACCTGTCATAGAGTTTCTATCACTGGTGGAAGATTAGTCAAGAATCTACTTATCTTTTTTGATGGCACTTCAGTGTCAGTAACCAGAAAAAAATGCCTCTAAGAGCCAAGAGTTTTCAGAAGACTCAGTTTGCTTCTACTAATCAAGATTATGCTGTTGGAATGAGAGGTATAGGATTACAGTAATAGTTCCTGGCATGGACCAGTGACTCAAGGACATGGGAGGCTTATTTTTTAAAGTTAGGGACAAAGTAAATTCTTTTAAAGTTTTGCTTAAATTATAGGATTCACTTTTCAAGCATAGAAAACATGATAGAATATTGAGAAGTAATCGACCAGAATCTTATTTAGTTGGAGTACTAGAGAAGACAGACTGCAAAGAACCAGAAAATAAGACAGGCCCAGCAAAGACAAAACTGCCATTAGAGGAGGCTTATATTAACTTACCTGGAATAGCAAAGTTCAGTGGCTTGTACCCCTCTTCCATGCCTGCTTCACATGCCTGTGACCTAAAAATCTGACATTCTAGTTCTATTATGTCATTTAAAATCCAAAAATGAGATTCCCATATTTTAGATTAATTACCTTGCTCTTAGAACATCAAATGTTTTATTGGCATTTTTAGAGTAATTACTGAGAGTTCCATGGGTAATTTTGGGGATAATTACTAAGGGCTAAACTGTTCCTTTTTTGTCACTTACATTTTAGTATTTAAAATATTAAAATTTAAATTATTTTCCATCAGGATTATTTATGCAGCTTCCAAAGGTCCTGGTATCTGCTGAGAGGTCTCTATATTAACTTTTTGTTTTTAAAATAAAATGCTATAGATTTTAGAGAATATAGTGTGTAGAAAATGGTCCCCCAATATAAGTAAAACACAAGTAACAATGTGTGTGTGTGTGGGGTGGGGTTACTATTAGGCACCAAGACTGGAAAAAGCTGATACACTAACTGAGCTGAAAGGCAAAGTATGCAAAAGCTCTGAGATCTATTCCACATGATCCAGAAATTCTGAATTTTTGTGGGGTACTGACATTACCCAGGAAAAGATGCCAGGTCTAAGTTTCTGGACTCTACTTTAAAGGTGGGAGTCTGACATTCTAAGCTTAAACTCCCTTTAGAGAACGAAAAGCTTATGCTTAAAAAAAAAGGAGTTTGGTCTCCAGCCAATAAGTGGGAAGGGATTTTTCCTTTCTTTTTTCTTAAAGAGATTTTTGGCAACCCTTGAAATCACACCACATTAGGTAGCTATGCACATCTTAAAACAAGGGCAACAGGGGTGAGGCCCTGGAGACTGGTTTAATTTTTCAACTCAGTCTTGCTCTTTTTACCAGACTCCATAATGTTGGTTTATATTTCCAATTCTTCAGCCTATTAACTTTATTAGGCAATAGATATGGCACACTCTCAAAGGAAAAAGTGCAAGAAAAAGACTGCAAAAGAGTGAAAAGGGCCAGAAGGACCTGATTATCTTGCACTTTATTTTATTTTATATGAGCTTGAAGGCTTACAACTTTTCTTAAAAAATGAACAAACAAACAAATAACATTTTTTCCCCAAATACTCATGTCTGAGACACAAGATGAACATTCAGAAAAGCTGAGGAAAATCCCCATAGCCATGTCAGCACTGAGAACAGGAATTACTACATGCAGTTTTCCCACTGTAACATAACTTGTGATTTTCTCATCACTTTTACAAAGTGAAAATATTTGAAATTTAACCTGTAAAATGGAACTTTATAAAGTGGTGACCTCTGTTTTAAATAGAAAGATAGGATACATATACCCAGAGTGGTAAAAACAGCAGACGCTAAATAGCCAGATATTTGGCTACATGCATTTCTAAACTATGTACTCAGTATTTTATAATAGCTATCAGATGTGATTTGCTGAGTGACATCAGAAGCATGACAGCATGAGGTGCCCCCTTGAATGCTCCTCTTGAAATTACAACAAACCAAACAGCTATAATCCAAACATAAAACTCCTAGCCTAACACATAAACATATTTGAGAGACCTGCACATCAGAGCATCTGAAGGTGGGTGAAGTGGGTAAGCAAGAGAAGAGGAAAGGAAGAAGGGCAGAGACTGGTGCTGCAGACATGCCCCGGATCTCCTTGCAGGACTCAGGAAGAGGGGAGGAATCAGGTTGAGGCATAAATGTTCTGTAGCCCTGATGGAGCATTCCTTCCTGAGTGATCAGCAAAAACTCTAGTGGTGGAACCTAGTAGTAAGGGCAGAGACCAGGGCAGAGACAGAATACAGAGGTGTGACAGCTGTGTTCTAGCAATCACAATTGCCCTAACAGAAAGCTGAGTCACAGAGCCTGGTCACATCTTCTCAACTCTTCCAGAGCTCACCTTTCTGAACTCTTCCAAAGCTAGCAGTGGGCCCCAGGGGAAATTGCAACTGTGAGTGTCAAGATACAGAGAAGGAAGTCTACAATCCCAGGAACTGAGAAGATGCATATTTCAGCTTGTTCCAGTGACAGAGGTGGAGATACAGAAGCCAGACAGCTGAAGCCTGGCAGT
The DNA here is from genome assembly GCF_000151845.1 of Pteropus vampyrus. Taxonomy (NCBI): domain Eukaryota; kingdom Metazoa; phylum Chordata; class Mammalia; order Chiroptera; family Pteropodidae; genus Pteropus; species Pteropus vampyrus. Next base: position 615,406 of record NW_011889258.1, read on the forward strand.
CGGCATTACAAAAAGGAAAACAACCACAAACATACAGCAACCTCTTTCAACCCACCCCGCCCATCCAGGCTGATCTGAGTGGAAGCACTTGGGCACCTCAGGCAGTACAACACTGCATCTGGCTACTGGGGCAGTAGTGGGACTTCACAGATTCTTCAGAGGCTTGGAACCTCATCACCAATCACATTTTCTCACAGGGGTGAAGCTCTGGGACCAAGGCAACCAGGTCACAGAAAAGACACACATCTTCCCAGGGAATAAAGGGTTGTGTTTTTGTTTGTTTGTTTGTTTGTTTTTGTCATACAGCAGAGATCTGAGAGGCCAAGGCAGTGCCTGAAGTTTGGGTGCCACCTACTGGAAAACAAGACAAAACAAAACAAAACAAAACACCCTTTTCTTATCAACCTATTAAAGAGATATCACTCTTAACAATATATTTTTTTCTTTTTTTAAAAGCAGAGTACAGTCCCATAAATGACTAGGCAGAGAAATAATCCATCAAATACCATGAACAGTCAAGGTGACAAAGAAGCTCAGAAAGAAAATGAAAAATCTCCAGAAAAGAACTTAAAGATATAGAAATATGGAATTGAAATGACAGAGAAGTCAAGACTGCAGTTCTGAAAAAATTCAATGAGATGAAAGAAAACTCGGATAGGCCATTTAATGAACTCAGAAACAAAATCAATGAACAACAGGAATACTTTACCACGGAGATTGAAACTTAAATAAACAAACAAACAAACAAAAAACAAATAGAAATTCTGAAGCTAAATAACTTAATAAAAGAGATAAAGAATGAAATAGTGAGCTCAGGAAATAGAGTTGACTGGATGGAGAAAAGAATTAGTAATATCAAAGAAAGAGTTCTGGAAATGACATAGATGGAAGAAGAGAGAAACCTGAGAGTAACAAATTAAAAGAAACTCTATAAGAACTATCTGATACTATCAGATAGAGCAATATAAGAATAATGGGTATACCAGAAAGAGAAGAAAGGGAGAAGAAAACAGAGAGCCTATTCAAATAAATAGTCAATGAGAACTTCCCAAACCTATGGAAAGGGCTGGATCCTCAAATCCAAGAAGCAAACAGAATATCTAATTATCTCAATCCAAAAAAGTCTTCTCCAATTTTACATGAAAACTATAAAAAATTAATGACAAAGAAAGAATTCCCAAGGCAGACAGGGGAAAAAAAAAGATAGTAACTTACAAAAGAAAACCCATTAAATCATCATTGGATATTTTAGCAGAAACTATACAAGCTAGGAGTGAGTAGAATCAAATATTTACACTATTGAAGAGAAAAATTACCAGCCAAGAATAATACATCCAGCAAAGTTCTCCTTTAGATATAAAGAAAAAATAAAGACCTTCCCAGATATACAGAAGCTGAGGACATTTTCCACCACAAAGCCTGTATTACAGGAAATACTGAAGGGGTATTTAACCTGTAACAAAAGGACAAAAATATTAAAAAAAAAAAAAACTATAAGTAAAATGACTAATAGACAGTTGCAACCCTTATACAGAATAGGGTATTATACACTTAAATATTACATAATGGTGGTTAAAGGAGGTAAAAACATTTTAAAAAGAGAAGACAATAGCTACTGCAACTCAGAAATAAACTCACAGAATAAATAGGAATAATTTATAACAATAAAAATAGAAAAGAGGAGGGAGGAAAGGTCTGAATTTACAAAGAGGAATGGAGATAAAATGCACACAGAAGGAAAAGGACTACTGTATATATTAAACTTTCTTTTACATAAACTTAAAGATAACCACACAACGAAAAATCTAGAACAAACATATAATACAAGCAAAAAGGAGGAACAGAGGAAAAAAATCATAGAGTAACACCAAACTAAAGTAAAGACAGAAACACAAGGGCAAAGAAACAATGGAGACACCAAGCTACTGAAAACAAAAGATATAGTGGCTATAGGAAAACCTCATATATCAATAATCACCCAAATGCAAATGGACTGAACTCACCAATAAAAAGGCAGAGTAGCAGATTAGACCAAAAAACAAAACTTAACCATATGCTGCCTTCAAGAGACACATCTCAGCTGCAAGGACAAATATAGACTCAAAGTGAAAGGATAGAAAATAATACTCCATGCAAATGGCATCCAGAAAAAAGTGGAGATAGCTATACTTATATCTAATGAGATAGAGTTCAAGATAGAAAAGGTAACACAGACAAAGAAGGCCATTTCATAATGATAAAGGGGACAATACATCAAGAAAACAATTATTGATATATATGTTCTCAATCAGGGAACACCAAACTATATAAAAAATTACTAACAAAACTAAATGGAGAAATTGACAGAAACACAATTATAGTAGGGGACCTAAATAACCCACTGACAGCTATAGATAGACCATCCAAACAGAAAATCAATATGGAAATAACATTTTTAAATGACACATTAGACCGACTGGACATAATCGACATTTACAGAGCCTTTTTTCCCCAAAACAACAAATTATACATTCTTCCCTAGAGCACATGGAACATTCCCAAGCATAGGTCATATGTTGGGAGACAAAACTAGCTTCACCAAATTTATGAAGATTAAAATCATACGAATTATATTCTCCAACCATAATGCTTTGAAAGTGGGAAGAACCACAATACATGGAGATTAAACAACATGCTACTAAAGAATGACTAGGTCAAACAAGAAAGATCAAGAGATACATAGAAACAAATGAGAATGAAAAAAATGACATATCAAAATTTATTGAAATATAATAGACAATTAGTTGCTTGTATTTATTGTACAATTCAATGTTTTTTTTTCAATTATAGTTGGCATACAATAATATACCAGTTTCAGTTGTATAGTGTAGTGACCAGAGATTCATATAACTCACAAAGCGATCACCCCACTAAATCTACTACTCCTCTTCCCCCTTACATATTTATTACATTATTAACCATCTTCCCTATGCTACACTCTACATTTCCATGTTTATTCTGCAACTATTCTTTTGTACCTCTTAATCCCTTTGCTTTTTTTTGCCATCCCCCAATTCCCCTCCCATCTAGTAGCACTTAAAATATTCTCTGTAAGTTTATTTCTGCTTTTGTTGCTGTTGTTGATTTTGTTCTTTAGATTCTACATGTACATGAAATCATTCAATATTTGTCTTTCTCTATCCAACCCATTTCATTCAGCACAATACGCTCTAGGTCCATCAAGGCAATATCTTTTTCCATTCTCTTCCTTTAAGTCTGTGTGTGTCTTTTAATCTGAAGTGAGTCCCTTGTAGGCAGCATAAGTAGTAGGGGGCTTGTATTCTTATCCATTTGACCACTCTGTCTCTTGGTTGGAGCACTTAATTCTTTTCCATTTGAGGCACTTGTTGATAGAAATGCAGTTATTACCATTCTTATTCCTGTTTTTGATACATGTTTTTTTCTTCGTAAAGGAGTTCCTTCATCATTTCCTATAATACAGTCTTGATGTTGATAAATTCCCTTAACTTATTTTTGTCTGGGAAATTTATTATCTGTCCTTTCACTCTAAATGATAGCTTTGCTGGATAAAGTATTCTTGGTTGTAGATCCTGGGTTTTCATCATATTGAGTATTTTGTGCCAAGCCCTTCTGTCCTACATGGTTTCTTTTGGGAAATCAGCTGCCAGTCTTATGCGTGAACCTTTGTAGGTAACTAATTGCTTTTCTCTTACTACTTTTCAGATTCTTTGTATTTAACCTTTGGCATTTTAATTATGATGTGTCTTGATGTGGGCCTCTTGTGGTTCCTCTTTCTTGGGACTCTCTTAGCTTCCTGTGGTTGTATGCCTATTTCCTTCACCAGGTTAGGGAGGATTTCCATCATTATTTCATTATTTCTTCAAATAGCTCTTCAACATCTTGTTTTCCTTCAGGTATCCCTAGACATGGATATTTTTACATTTAATTATATCTCATAGGCTACTTTATTAGTATATTCTTGGCTTCTTTTATTCTTGCCTTTCTGATCAAGTGTCCTTGGCTTCTGCATTCTCTATATTGGTGGTTCAACCTTCTTTATCCACACTGCTGATTCCCTCTAATACATTCTTCATCTCAGATAATGTGTACTTCATTTTTGACTAGTTCCCTTTTACGATTTCCATTTCCATTTTTTATGTTTTTTAATTCTTTGTTAAAGTTCACACTGAATTCATTTACACTTCCCATAAATTCATTGAGCATCTTTATAACCAGTGTTTTGAACTCCGCCTCTGTTAGATTGCTTAACTCCATTATTTCTGGATCTCTGTTCTGTTCTCTCTTATGTTTTATGCTTCTCTGTCTTCCATTTTGGCTGTCTTCTGTATCTGTTTCTATGTACTAAGCAAAGCTCCTAAGTCTCCCAGTCTTATTAGTGCAGCTTTGTGAAGTAGGTGTCCAGTGGCAAAGTCCTGAGAGGGGTTCAGCTTCAGGTCAAGTTAAGTCCCAGCCTGGGCCCCTCGGGGGCCACCTGTTAAGATTCAACAAGCAATCCACAGATGCTGTGCTTACAGTTGCCTCAAGATGCCATATCAGAAACTGTGGTCAGCCGCCACCAATGTAAGTCTAGGTGCTGCTCAGCAAGGGGAACCTGACTTGCTGAGGATGCATTTGGATGTGGCTTGGGTGGGGCTGTAAGTTGGGGGAGGTGGAGTTTCAGGGAATCCTCTGGGAGGAGAGACCTCTGTTATCCAGTATGATGACATCTCAGCTATGGTGGCACTGATTCTGCACACTAGGAGCGGGGTGGGTTCAACAGAGGAACAATGGATACTGCCAGCACTTCTGTATAGAGTGAGTCTAGCCTCTGGCCCTCACTCTCACAACTCAGTCTCCCCCTGTAAGTCCCTGGTGCCCCTCACACAGCTGACCAGGCGCTGGTGCTCAGAGCGAATAGGTTTGTCACTGCAAAAGTCTGCTCATGGTCATGGCCCCTTTAGAGGTTTCTGCAGCTGATGACTTCTACTATTATGGCCTCTGTCTCACTCAGCCGCTTGAGACTGAACAGCCTCTCATCCTTGCCCTGTCCTACCTCCTCCTGTTGTAGGGTAATTTCTTAATTTTCTCCTTAGTTGTAGGGCTTGTTCACCTAGATCCAAGGAGATTTTTCTTGCTGTTTGCTCCTTATTTCTGTCACAACTTTAATTTGGTCACAAGAGGGATGAACAGAGCCTCTATCATCTATGCCCTTTTTTCTCTCCCCCAACATATCAAAATTTGTGAGACACAGCAAAAGCATTAATAAAAGGAAAGTTAATATCATTACAGGCATATCTCAAGAAATAAACAAAGAAAATTCCCAAATATAAAACCTAAGATTACATCTTAAAGAACTAGAAAAAGAAAAACAAATGAAGCCCTGAGTCAGAAGATGGAAGGAAATAATAGAAATTAGAGTAGAATTAAATAAAATAGAGAACAAAAAGACAATGGAAAAAATTTGTGCAACAAATAGCTGGTTCTTTGAAAAGATTAATAAAATTGACAAAACCCTGGTCATACTCATTAAGGAAAATAGAGAAAAAACACATGTAAACAAAATCAGAAATAAAAGTTATGACAGATACCACAGAAATACAAAGGATGATACAAGAATATTATGAAAAATTATATGCCACCAAATTCAGTAACCTAGAAGAAATGAGCATGTTCTTAGAAATACACAACTTCCCAGACTGAATCATGAAGGTATGGAACATCTAAATTCAACAGTAAGACAACAACCATCAAAAACCTCCCCAAAATTAAAAGTCCAAGACCAGATGGCTTCACTAGCGAATTCCACCAAACATTCAAAGATGATTTAGTAGCTGTCCTTCTCAAACTTCCAAAAAGTTGAAGAAGAGGCAATACTTCCTAACTTTAATTAATTTTATGAGGCCAACATTACCCTGACACCAAAACCTGGTAAAAATAACACACACACACACACACACACACACACACACACACACACACATTCACAAGCTATGAACCAATATCTCTGATGAATACAGATGCAAAACTCCTAAGCGAAATCTTAGCAAATTAAATACAATAATACACTTAAAAATATATACATCATGATCAAGTGGAGTTTACTCCAGGGGTGCAAGGATATTTCAACATATGCAGATCGATTAATGTGATATACCACATAAATAAAATAAGGGATAAAAATCATACTATCATATCAATAGATGCAGCAAAAGCATTTGACAAGATACAGTATCCATTTATGATTAAAACATTGAATATAATACATGTAGAAGGAAAGTACCTCAAAATAATAAAGGCCACATATGACAAAACCTCAGCAAATATTATACTTAATGGTGAAAAACTAAAAGCCTTCCCGCTAAGATCAGTAACAAGACAATGTTGTCCACTACAACCACTCTTATTCAATATAGTGTTGGAAGTCCTAGCTAGAGCAATCAATGAAGAAAAGGAAATAAAAGGCATCCAGATTGGGAATGTAGAAATCACATTGTCACTTTTTGCAGATGACATGATTCTCTATGTAGAAAACCCTAAAGACTCCACCCAAAAACTGTTAGAAACGATAAATACAATATAATTTTAGGATACAAAATCAATATACAAAAATCCATAGCGTTTCTATACACTAACAATAAAAATAGCAGAACAGGAAGTGAAAAAACAATTCCTTTTGCAATTGCATCAAATAAATACCTAAGAATAAATTTAATGAAGCATGTGAAGGACCTATATACTACAAACTATAAGATATTTATGAAAAGAAATTGAAGGAGACACAAAGAAATGGAAAGATATTCTGTGTTCATGGATTGGAAGAATCAACATACTAGGTTTTGGTGTCAGGGTAATGTTGGCCTCATAGTTTTAATGGACATATTACCAGGTTTTGGTGTCAAGGTAATGTTGGCCTCATAGTTTTAATGGACATATTACCCAAAGCAATATACAAATTTAATGCAATTCGCATCAAAATCCCAACGGCTTAAAAAAAAAAAAAGAACAAAAATTATCAGATTTGTATGGAATTCCAAAAATCCTTGAATAGCCAAAGCAATCCTCATGAAAAAGAATAAGACCACAGGTATCACTCTGCCTCGGGGTCCACAACCTCCAGGCTGCATACTAGTATTAGTCTGTTGCCTATTAAGAATACAGCCATATAACAGGAGGAAAGCAAAGCTTCATCTGTATTTGTAGCCACTCCCTAGTGCTAGTACCACCACCTCAGCTCCCACTCAGGTCATCAGGCTTTAGATTCTTATAGGAGCACTAGTCCCTGGTGCCAAAATGGTGGGGACCACTGCTCTAGGGTATATAGAGGTATATAAAACCCAGTCCCTGACTTCAAGGAGTTTCTGGCTTAGTTGTTGTGGGGTGGAGTGGGCAGAGGAGCAGGGGCCATAAATAAGACACAGATACAAATTACTGTCAAAAAGGAGAGAAAGTTAAGTGCTTTAAGAGAGGTATACAGGGAGACCTTAAAAAGGGAGGCTAATATGATGATGTTGAATAAACCACAAAAGTTTTTATGAAGAACAAGAACCTGAGAAAGGCCTTTACAAATAGGCAGAATTGATACTCCAGGCTGAGGCAGCAGAATGAGAAAATGTTGTTTGTGAGGAAAACAAACAAACAAACAACAACAGCAACAAAACAAAAAGTCCATTTGAACACTAAAGAGCTTAGTTTGGCTGGAGTGCTGGGCATGGTAGGGGAGTAGTAAGAGACAAAGCTCTAAAGGCAAGTGGGCAGATGACACTGTATTTAAGAAGGCCATTGACAATCAGACTATGTACTTTGTGATTTGTTGTGCAATAGAGAGTCATTAATGCTTTTTTAAGAGTTCATTTGAGAAAAAAAAATATATCTGACAGCATTATGTAAAATGAAGTAGAGAAAGATAAGGGATAGGGAGACAAATTAAGTAATAAGAGCCTGAACTAGAGTAGAAACAATAAAAAAATAATTTTAAAGAGATAGTTATGAGAAATAATGCAATTGCAGAAAATAGTGATAATAATAGACTAACTAATATTTATTGAGCACTTATTATGTACCAGACACTATCGTAAATGGATTATATACAGCAGCTCAATTAATTCTCACACTGACCCTGTAGGTTAAATACTATGATTATTCTCATTTTACCAATGAAAAGATTAACGATCAGAGAGTTTTAGTGATATACTCAAGATCACACAGCTATTAACTAAAAGAGCAAGAAATTAAACCTATGTCATTTTGACACCTAAACATACATTATTTCCCTTGTAGTATGCTGTCAACTCCATAGAAACTTGTTTGGAAGTGAATAAGTAAAAAATAAATAAATAAATAAAATAACGTCTCCAAGACTTTGAGACAACCTGGGAAAATGTGGTTAACTTAATAACAATAAGGAGGTCTATAGCAGAATTTGGTTTGAAGTTTTGAGAGATGAATTTTTTGAGACAAATTGATTTTTATAGTCAATAATTTTTATATACCGAAATTATTTTATTCACCAAATACTGAGCACCTACTTTTTGTTTTAACAGTCCTTGATTCTGGTATATAGCTAGCAAACAAAACACCCAAGAATCCCTGTTTTCATGAATTCTACATTCTACTAGAAAAATTATATATATATATATATATATATATATATATATATACACACATACATACATACATATATATATATATACACACACACATACATACATATACACACACACACATATATGCACATACACACACATAATATATATATGTATATACACACACAAAATAAATAAGTAAAAAACAGCATAGAGTATGTTAGTTATGATTGATAATAGATAAAATAAATACTAAAGGGAGATGGGGAGTGTTGGAGGACAGCTGCAGTTTTAAATAGGAAGATCAGAGAAAGCCTCAAGAAAATGTGACAATGGATAAAAATCTGAAGGAGATGAGGAAGTAAAACAGGTAAATAATTTGGCTAAAGCATTTTAGGTACAGGAAACTGCCAATTCAAAAGCTTTGAGGCAGAAGTGTGCCTGATACTTTCACCTAACAGCAAGAATGAAAAAGTGGCTGAAGCAGAGTGAAAGGGGGTGAGAATTAGGACGTGAGGTCAGAGGAGTAACTGGGAGCCAGATCATGTAGGATGATACAGGCCATTGTACGGACTTTTTTTTTTTCCCCTCTGAATAAGATAAAACGTCATTAGGAGATTTTTATCAAAGAGATGACATAAGTTGACAAGATACATCATATTTTAAATAAATGTAAAAGATGACTTCACTTAAATACTTATAGTGAATTTAAGGTGATAATAAAACATCCAAGAGAACAGGTTTTATATATAGTTGGAAAAAGAGCTATAGTTCAGATGAGATATAGATTTAAGAGTCACTTGCCATGATAGGAGAGATGAATGAATGTTCAGTAAAGATTGACTGGATGTACATTTGTTAACTTCTAATGTGTAATCAGTGACATTAGTAGGCAATGCTTTTTATATAAATAGTTAAAAGTAAGTTCAAAACTCAGGGCTTTTGACTTTTTGGTCTGACACCTAATTTTTCCTTGCCACCTAATCAAAATCACTACTTGCGAAAATATTTCAAAGATGTATTTCAGTTTAGGAGCTGAATAACCTCTAATTTTAATCTCACTTTTAATATTATTTTTCTTTACAGTTGTGCTTCCCTGCATTTTATAACATCATCTCTCTAATAATCTGAGAAATCTCAAGTATTTAACTTCTTCAATCTGAATGCATAGTCTATATCATTCATCTGGCCTTTTAATTAAAATGAGCATCATATTTTTTAACAAAAAAGTACTATTTTGCTTACCATGGAATGGAGTCAAAATAATGGCAATAACAACTGCTTCAAGGGCTGAATCAGGCACACTTCAAACCACATGATTTAATAATCCACATGGATTTAATCATCCAAGGCAGGATGTTTCCTAATTTCTATTTAATTTTTGTTCTCCCCACATATCTTTAAAGTCAGTTAAGTCCTTCTAGCTTTCTGCAGCCTTGAGGCAACTATCCAGGTCCCGAAGTTAAACTTTGTTTACCTCAGAACAAAGGTCATGGACCCAGCTGAATCAACTTTCAGGGAATTTTGATTCTCTGTACTGGTGCTATGGTTCATTGTCTTGTATAATTAAGAAGTGATTAAATGATCCATGTAAATAGAATTATTTAAAAAGAGGCTAGTTGCCCATTTCTCAGGCATCTGAGAAAGATTTGGACCAAATCAATGGCCCCTAAATGTCCTTAATGACTCAAGGAAAAATGTTGGGTTGGCTATATCTGAATTATATGGAATGATTTAAAAAACAACAAGAACAAAAAAAACATGTTTTGGCCCCAATGACTGAATCAGAATCTCTGGAGGAGACACCAAGAAAGCTATGGAAAGCTTCATTTTTTAGAACTTCACAAATGAGTCTGACAATCAGTGAGGTTTCTGAAGCAATGATATAAATCAGGGCCTCTCTAACATTATTATGAATCACCTGTAGTTATTATCAAACTGCAGATCCTGATGTGGGACAGGAGGTTCTTCTGTATTTCTAACAGCCTCTCAAGTAATGTTGGTTCAGGATCACATTTTGAATAACAAGGTACTAGATTACCTCTCAGATGCCTAGCTATACTTCCCTGTGATTCTAAAGTACCTCATAGAAAGTGTGGATTATCATTCTCACATCAGAACTTTCCATTCAAATTAACAGATTTTTTTTACACATAGGCTTTTTCTTTTTTCTTTTTTTTTTTGCAAAATGTGCTAGACAATAATTTTTTTCTTCACTTGCAGCTTTATCTTTGTTTCTCACTTTTTAGCTTTCAACACGTAACTGAAAATGTCCCAGAAAAGCTGATCTATCCACATTGATCATCTCTGAAGAGTTGCAGACCCACTGAGTACTAAAGCAAAACTTTCTTCTATGTGAGCCAAAAATAAAGAAAAGAAAAAAACAGCTTGCCAAACACCTGTAAAGTGACGGCTATCATCATATGGGAATTTGAAGGATTGCTATATGACACATTCATGATCCAAATGGGAGAGGATCAATTGTCTTGATGTCCCATAAGGCCTTTTAACAGTGTAAAAAAGAGGGGGAAATTATAACGGCTTGTCATCTGTGCTTACACACTAGACTTCTATTTAATTACTGTAGACAAATTCAAAGCAAACACACAGATAGTTCTTTGAAAATCATATGTAGAGGCTCAGATCAATGCAGCAAAAACGTTATTTTACACTGTTTCTCCAACCCATGGATGATCTGTCTCTGAGAAAGAGCAGGAGTTGATTGTAAATTTAGATTTTGAACCACCATTTGGCAAAGATAGTTTCTCTAGAAAGAAACATGCCTGCTAATGACACATGTGCTGGGCCAGATGGAGACAATATAGATTTTCGATACTTTATCTACGCAGTGACATACACTGTCATTCTTGTGCCAGGTCTCATAGGGAACATATTAGCCTTATGGGTGTTTTATGGCTATATGAAAGAAACCAAGCGGGCTGTGATATTCATGATAAACTTAGCCATTGCTGACTTACTACAAGTTCTCTCCCTACCACTGCGGATCTTTTACTACTTGAATCATGACTGGCCTTTTGGGACTGGCCTCTGCATGTTCTGTTTTTACCTGAAGTATGTCAACATGTATGCAAGCATCTATTTTTTGGTCTGCATCAGTGTGCGACGATTTTGGTTTCTCATGTACCCCTTTCGCTTTCATGACTGCAAACAGAAATATGACCTATACATCAGCATTGCTGGGTGGCTGATCATCTGCCTTGCCTGTCTGCTCTTTCCTCTCCTCAGAACCAGTGATGACACTCCAGGCAACAAAACTAAATGCTTTGTGGATCTTCCTATGAGGAATGTCAATCTGGCCCAGTCCATTGCCATGATGACCATTGGCGAGTTAATTGGGTTTGTCACTCCTCTTCTGATTGTTCTGTATTGTACCTGGAAGGCTGTTTTATCACTGCAAGATAAATATTCTGTGGCCCAAGACCTTGGAGAGAAAAAGAAAGCCTTGAAGATGATTCTCACCTGTGCGGGAGTATTCCTAATTTGCTTTGCACCTTATCACTTCAGTTTTCCTTTAGATTTCCTGGTCAAGTCTGACAAAATTAAAAGCTGCCTAGCCAGAAGGGTGATTCTGATATTTCATTCTGTTGCTCTGTGTCTTGCTAGTCTCAATTCCTGCCTTGACCCAGTTATATACTACTTCACCACTAATGAGTTCAGAAGACGGCTTTCAAGACAAGATTTACATGATAGCATCCAACTTCATGTGAAATCCTTTGTGAGCAACCATATTACTTCTACCCTGACAGATGAATTATGCTAAATTAAAAAAAAAAAAAACCTGACCGTGGCCTGAAATATATCAGAACACATTTGCAGTACCCCAAGCTACTGGGAAGTAATCACAGAAAGCACTCACAGCTTTTAAGTTATGCTTTATCTTACCTATATGAGGAATTCACATCTTCATAACAGAATCTATTTAGAAAATTATACTCCACCATCATTGATGTTGACATATCCATGTAGTAATTTGTTATCAAGTCTTTAAGACTTGAACTATAAAATTTCAGACATCTTATACATGTATTCTCTCAACTAGAATAAGTAGTTTTACCTTTGAACCTAAGACATAAAGAGACATTCAGCTTGGGGGTCATCATAAGCACTTCATTTTGTTACAATGGACACTGAGTATTTAGAGGCAATGTAGCTTAATATTTATACTGGTAGTCACAATTTATATTCTAATATCATATTTTTGTTTTGTTTTAAGTAGGATGGACAATATATTATTCTGTGAGAATAAAGTGTTTATAAACATGGGATCATTTTTATCTCCCATGTGTGATTATACTCTAGGGTTTGAAGACTGGAATAGCTATTTCCCTCATTTCAGTGTCATTATGAAACATCATCTGTTACACCTATTCATAGAACAAAAATATGAACTTAGGCCTTCAGTATGTTAAAAGTGAGAACAAGAAGCAGATTCACATATAATAACTTTCTATGACTGTATAAGTTGCCATATTGAATCTACCCAAGGCAGATAGCTTGTCAAAGTCCATACAATGTGGCCCAAATTGCCTCTATAGGTCCAGGAGATACCACATAGGTAAAAATTACAGTTCTGTTTCTCTTAAACTATTTCCAAAGAACACATTTGGAGATGTATGGACCTGTCTAGTAAAGGGAGTTTCCACAATGCTTCCAGAGTGAATTTGAGGTACTCTGACAGGTTATTGCATTTTCTGAGTCTATGGAAGAAGTAGTACATTAATTAATCACCAAGCTCAGGCCAAAACAAAAGATAAAGTAGTGTTGGATACACCTCTTAAAAGACTCACACCACATTGCAGTTCTTACTTTAAGTTAAGTGGCAACTATAAAGCTACATTCACAAGCCAGAGTAGGGTTTGGAGGCAGCCCAGCATATGGATCCTAGTCTTCAGTAATTTGTCTGGTCCAGCTTTGCCCCATTTATACCATTCTGAGGTCTGCACAGCCTACCTTCCAACAGCTGGAGAAGACAATTCTTTCACCTTTAAAAAAAGAGTAAAAGATTAATTTTAACAGCTTTGGACACCACTTACAATGCCTTGCCTGCAACCTGTTTGGTACTAGTATTTAGAAAATAGACCCTAAACACGAATAGTAATTACATCTGAGGCCTTACATGTTATAATACTTTGAAACATGTTTTAGCAAATGCTCTAACTTAAAAAATGCTCCACTCAAAATGTGTGTGCTATTTAAGGAAGACTCATGCTGCTTCTCATCTGGAAGGAATGTGGAAATCAACCAAGAATTTTATTATATTTAGATGAACAGAGTTGTTTTAGGCACACAATTATGATACTAATATGTTTTGGGAAAAACTGGTGAAATCAAAATGAATTCTAATATATAAGATGAATGGAAAATTTTCTAATGTTTTCTATGGACAAGTGTTGATTTTGCTTGCATTTTGTTATTAAAATAATATCCTATTAGAAAACTGACTGTGCTGCTAGCAATAGTGTATCTATTTACCTCCTAATTATTAATTGTAATGTTCATATTTTGATGTGTTAAATAAGTGTTAAATTGTGTTTTTAAAAGGGTAACTGTAACTATGTCTGATCTATTTGCTTTAAAGTAATTTGTGTTTGAAAATAATCTAGTGTTGTAATGGGATCACAAGTAATAATTTTGTGAGTACTTGTAATGGAAGAGACTTGTCTATACTTTATGTGTTTATTATTTTCTACATATGCATGAATTATACTTCTTAGGGTCCTTTTGGGAGACCAATGACTTAATTTTATTAACATATTAATTTCACCTTAAACATATCTTTTTTAAAGGGAAGGAAAAATATGTCCAGGAAGTTACTGAACTTTTTAGAGAAATGGTTGGTTGAAGTTAGAATCCTCTTATTAGTCAGAATAGAAGCCCTTGCAGATCCTTTACATCATTTGAGAAGAGGACAAGTATCTAGTATTCTTATGTTGCTTAGCTAGGACCACCCCTCCTCCCCAGGCCTGGTTTTTTGGGTTTGCGTTCAGTGCTGTGGTCGACTTTATCTACGCCTCTTCCCCATCAGTATGTTTTGTCCTCTGTCCTATTTCTTTATTATTCTAGTCAGTAATCTGATTGACTTATTCACACTAAGGTGCTAATGACTAATGTTAGCTTAATATTAACTTGACCAGGGATATCTGAATTCTAGGCTTTAGAGATAAACCTTAACTCAAAATGTTAATCCCTCACTTTTAATGGAGGGGTTAAAGACACTGAAGTAAACTGGAGGAAAATGTTTGAAGAAAGTGGGATTTACAGAAGATTTTCAGATTACACATAGTAAGTGATCACCGAGGTTGCCTACCATAATGGGGATGCAAAATTCTAAGACATATCCACAAGCAAGGCTCAGATCTCTGAGATTTCAGATCTCTTTTCAGATGAATTTCTCAGATCTCTACTTGTTTTTTTATTTTTTATTTTTTTTTATTTATATCTTTTCCCCTTCTAACTCTGGACCTGATTTTCAGGGAAAAAAATCTAAACTAGGAGAGAAGTACTGCTGTAGCTGCCATACAGATAGCAGCCTCCTCTCTGAGCTTCTCCTTTCCTTGGAAAATCTTTTCTCCAAACATCCCATTTATCATTTCAATAAAATCAGGGTGCAAAAAGTAAACACCTTTAACTACAGTAAAGTACAATTCAAGATAAATAACCTCACATTTTCCATATAAACTTATATGAGTTCTGATTCCAAAATATATATGTAATTATTCCAACAAGAGAGATTTTTTAATATGGAATAATTTCCATGTTATTATTATTTTCATTATTGTCTTTATTATTATATTCAAATGTTCTATATGGTTTTATTTTTATCCAGTTAAGTAACTAATTCTATTAACCTGTAATTTCATTAAAAGGAGCCATCTGTCATAGGAACAACAAATCAAGCTACCTTGGTCTGAAAGGGTGCATAAGTGGAACTCTTGTGCACTTAATTTTTATTTCATCATATTTTTATTACCAAGACACTGTAAGAATGTTGCACCTGGAATATTTACATCCATACTTTATGATATACATTTTAATGATAAAGATAGTCTCTGTAATTACATAGCACTTTTCTGTCTCTCGAAGTCAATGTGTATTTAGCCTCTTTTTAAGCAAACTGATATACTTGAGGATCTTTGTCTTTGTTGTCAAACATAGATAAAAGTCCCATGAGGCTTTACCCTTTCTTTCTCTCCCTGGAGAGGTGCATGTTATTCTCAAATGGAAAGATGATCCACTTTTTCCATCCTACCACGCTTCACATATCTACTCCTCCCATAAATTTTTTGCTATCCATACCCTATTAAGATTATTCCCCCACTATCACTTGTGGACCAAGTTTATTTGAATGACTTAAAGCCCTGCATTTGCTAGAGTACAATATGTGGGTAGAAAAAGAAATGAGAGGGTAGAAAAGGAAATGAGGTGACAGAAAATGTTCTCTCTTTAGTCTTAAATGATGTTAAGAATTGACAATCTGATTTTTCTTGTGGATTAGCAAGGTAAAACATCCATCTTCTACTGACTCCATTGCTATACCCAAAACAGACTACTTAAAGAAACAAACAAACAACAAAAGCAACAAAAGTGAAGTCAGGACAATTGTCTCTGGCTCTTCTCTCATCCTAGTTATTATTTTTTGCACCTTAGCATCTTCCTCTTCATCTAAGCTATATATCTAGTGTTTTTAGAAGATCCAGGAACCTTCTGTAACAACCATGTTGTTAGGAATTACATTTTTGGATGTTGCAGAAAGATTTTCTTAGGAAGTGGTAAAGACTTTCCTAAGGAGAAATTTCCGATGTCTTGGTAGACCGGAATAAAACAATGAAATATAAATACAGGATCCATTACATACTTCAAATGTCATCAAATCATATATATGCCTCCTCTGTGCCTTCCTGAAGCTAGCCCATAAGTAACTTCACTGTCTTAACTACAATATTTTTTGGAAAGGAGGAGTGCAGGACAAACTCTCAGGTTAATATGGCTATTTTAACTCACTTGTTCCTCAGTTATTAAAGAATATGTTGTATGTTTTGGGGGGTAGTGCATTGTAACTTTCTTGAACTCCACAGACCATTTCTTCAGCAGAATTTCTCTAATCTTAACCATTTATTTGATTTTGCCAAGATATATTTCTTCTACCATTTGTTGACTAAGTTCTCTTTTTCTAACTCCTTGTACACATCTGCTGGTTCATCTATAGGCACAGACTTTATTTAAGGCCTTACATTTGCCTTCTTGAATTTCTTCAAAGAATAACAGATCAATGGCTTCTTGGAAGAGGGAGGTGTCTGTCACTAGGACTATCTCCCTGAGCCCAGTGTCTCCTTTTTTTGCAGGAGCTTCAGAAGCAGAGCTGAGAGGCAGAGACCTAGGATCTTTGCTCTTCACATTTGATTCTGGCACATAATGGAGAGAATTTTTCATCCTTTCTAACAATGTTGAATATTCACAACTTGTACAAAGATTGGTATACTTCATACCTTTGAAACGTTAATCTAATAATAAGAAAAAATAACCAAATCAACTGAAAACAATAATGGTCCAAGTATTGGGCTCAGGGAATGGAAGCATGAAGCAATTTGGTCTTACTATAAACTCCCCATAACATGCCTGATAAAGTAAAACATATAATACTAGGTTAAAAATGGTGTAAAGTGCCCTAGGTCATTAAATATATTTAACTTTTTCACTCAGATTCATATATGTATATATTACTATGGAAAAGTTCAAATATCTTAAAAAGAAGGACAACTAGTAAGTAGTACAATGAACCCCTATGCACCCTTTATTTAGCTTCGACGAACACCAACACCTGGCCAATATTCTTTCTTCTATGCCTGCACCCACTCTCTTTACCCTAGATTATATTAAAGTACACTGAACATATTATATAATTTCATCTTTAAATATTTTAATAAATAACAGTACCATTTAAATGAACTATTCAATACGTGATCAAAAAGGGATAAAGAATAGGAACTGATTTTGCATGTTTTATTTTAGTAATGACCTCAAACTCTAAAGTCCAACAGGTATAAAAATTCTTTTTTTTTTTTTAGGATTGAGATTCAAAATGATGTAGAAGATAGAGACTGTACATGCCTCCTCTAGTGACCACAACAAAATTATAACAAAACTATATAACAACCAGTATGTGAAGTCACTAGAGATCTGGCTGAACAGAAGCCCTACAACTAGGTCACCTCAAAAAACAAGTCACCTCAAAATGGTAGGAGGGATGAAGACACAGAATGTCCTGGCCCCACAACTGCATGTGGCCACTGAATATCGGGAGGGCTGTCTTGGCTGCAGAGCCCCCTCCCTCACCTGAGGAGTGAGGGGTCCTGGCCTCACACTGGGCTCCCCATCTCAAGGTTCCAGCACTGGAAAGAGAAACCCCAACAACCTCTGGATTTGAAAACCAGAGGAGGTTGTGGCTGAGTGAGACAGAGAGGTGTGGGAAGCAGAGACTTTCCTCTTAAAGGGCCCATGCTGGCTTTACTCCCTGATGGACTAGCTTGTTCTGAGCTCCAGTGTTGGGGAAGCTGCTCATGGGGTACCAGGAACATATGAGGAAGTGCTGAGCTGTCAGGCTTCAGAGCAAGGGCTGGAGGGGCGGCTGGCACCCGGACAGAGATGCAGGTAGAAGCCATTGTTCCTTTATTGAGACCTTCCCACTTCCAGCCTTCAGACACAGGCACCATCAACCTGGATAACGTAGGTCACTCCACCCAAGGGATCCTCTGAGACCCAGATTCTCCCAACTTGTGGGCCCACCTAAGCCATTTCCAGTAATTTAATCCATACAAATGGTCTGTCTTGGCTCCTACTATGGACTTTCATAAAATCTCTCAAAGGCTCACAGAAACCAAAGAAGCACAATGTGGTATTGGCGTGCCCTGCACCTCTTGCTGAGCAGCCCCAAGCCCTGCACCAGCGGAAGCCAGCCTCTATTTCTGACTTGACATCACGAGGCCCTTATAAGCCAGCACAGGTGACAGCCATAGGTGGATTACTTGGTGACTTTTGCCAGGTGGCCCTAGAGGTGCCCAGGCTGTAGCTGAACTTGGCCTACAGCTGAGCCCCTCTCAGGTCTGTGCCAAGGTGCCCCATAGGACACCTACCACATAAAGCCACTCTTACCAAGACCAGGAGATTTAGGAACCCTACCTAATACATACAAGCAGACACAGGGAGGCAGCCAAAAGGGGAGACCAAAAAACATGTCCTACATTAAGGAACAAGAGAAAGCTCCAGAGAAAGAATTAACCAAAACTGAGACAAACAATCTACCAGATGCAGAGTTCAAGACACTGGTTATAAGGATGCTCAAGGAACTTAGAGTAAGAGTAGATAAATTCAGTGAGAATTTTAACAAAGAGAAAAAACATAAAAATAGAGATGGAAAGCATAATAGGGAGCCATTCAGAAATGAAGAATACAATATCTGAGATGAAGAGTACATTAGAGGGAATCAATAGAGTGGATGAAATGGAGGATTGAATCGGTGACATAGGAGAAGAGCTATCAGAGGACACCTAATCAGAACATCAACAAGAAAAAAGAATCCCAAAAAACAAAGATAGTTTAAGAAGCCTCTGGGACAATGTCAAACATATGGACATTCGCATTATAGAGGTACCAGAAGGAGAAGAGAGAGAGCATGGAATTGAAAATCTATTTGAAAAAATGATAATGGAAAACTTCCTTAACTTGCTGAGGGAAATTGACATACAACCCCAGGAAGTTCAGAGTCCCAAACAAGTGCACCCAAAGAGGCCCACACCAAGACATCATAATTAAAATGCCAAAGGTTAAATTCAAAGAGAAAAGCTTAACAGCAGCAAGAGTAAAACAATTAGTTATCTACAGAGGAACACCCATAAGACCACCAGCCCATTTCTTAGCAGGAACTTTATTGGTCAGAAGGGCTTGGCACAAAATATTCAAAGTGATGAAAATCCAAGACCTACAACCAAGATTACTTTACCAAGCAATGTTATTTAGAATTGAAGGGCAGATAAAAAGTTTCCCAGACAAGAAAAAACTAAAGGAGTTCATTACCACCAAGTCAGTAGTACAGGAAATGTTGGAAGGACTTCTTTAGGAAGAAGAAAGAAATATGTATCGAAAGTCTAAATAAAGAATGGTAATAACCACATATTTATCAATGAGTACTTCAAATGAAAAATAATTAAGAGCTCCAATCAAAAGACAGGGTGGCTGAATGGATAAGAAAACAAGACCCTTACATATACTGCCTACAAGAGACTTACTTCAGATTAAAAGGCACACACAGAACTAAAAGTAAGTGGATGGAAAAAGACATTTCATGATGTACCTAGAGGGTATTGTGCTGAATGGAGTAAGTCAGATAGAAGAAGCAAATGCCATATGATTGCACATATATGTGGAATCTAAAGAACAAAACAATCAAACAGAAACAAACTCATAGATACAGAGAACATTTTGAGGGTTACCAAATGGAAGGGGGTTGGGGGGTTGATGAAAAAGGGGGAAGGGAATAAGAAGTACAAATCGCTAATTATAAAATAGTCATGGAGATAGAAGGTATAGCATAAAGAATATAGCCAATAATATTGTAATAACTATGCACAGTGTCAGAGGGGCACTAGATTTATTGGGGTGGTCACTTTGTGAGTTATATAGATGTCTAATCACTATGTTGTATACCTGAAACTAATATACTATTTTATGCCAAGTATAAATAACATAAAAAAGTATTTAAAAAATTCTTTTAATCAGTCTAAACAAGTTCCAACTCAGATAAAAACATCTATTAACCTGACTCTGTTCTTAAATGAGCTTCCCTTCTACTGCATAAGTGTGGAGACTAATGTTGAATTCAGTTCAGGGATTCCTTGGTCCAAATTTACTATGGCTTCTGTGGGAAGGAGTCTAGTACATTAAGCTCCATTAAGTATAAATATACCACTGCTAACAGCTTAAATGTCTACATTTAACAGAAGAACATGGGAAGTGATTGGATTGTGTTGGTCTGTGTCCCATCTATACTTCCTTTACCTTGTTCTCAGAGAGGAAGCAACACTTCCCTTTTCTGACTTTCCATAAATGAGTCAACTTGAGTGAAGAGCATAGACTTGACCTCAGGCTTGATTGGTCCAAGGAATTTTTTTCAAAAAATGCTGTCTGGTATCTCTTCTCTATGCCTAGGATGTTCTTCCGACAACTATCTTGTTTCTTCAGTTAAATTCCTTCAGTTCTCCCACCTAAGTACTAACCAGGCCTGACCCTGATTAGCTTCTGAGATCAGATGAGATTGGGTACATTCAGAGTAGTATGGCTGCAGGCAAATTTCTTCAGTTCTCAATGTTGACCACCCTAGTTAAAGATCTCCCTACCCCTCTGATATGTTTGTTTCTAATAAGTTACCGTGACTTTTTTTCCTCATGACTTCTTATAATTTGTATTTTATTTATTTCTTTATTGTTTCATATTTGTTCATTTTTGTGTTTGCAATTTTTACCTTACTTCCTGTGAAAGAGTAGACATGCAAATACATGTTGAGAGAGTGACATCAGCAACATGACAACCTAAGATGTTCCTCCTTTTTATTTCCCATTTTAATCAACAAAGTAGACATCTACACACCAACAAGAGTGTCTTTGTGGAAGTTTCTGGACTTTGTACCTTGTTCCAAATGACCCGAGGAGAATCTTTCACATCAGTTCAGACAGCAGGAGTTAGACAAACTTTCGAATGAGCTATAGAACAAGCAGAGCCAGCAAGACGGCCTGGATCCATTTTGTTGCTATCAAGCAGGAATTGGGCGAGTGTATAATTGGGCAGATATTCACCCATAAGAAAGAACTTGCATAAGTCCAGCCTCCTAAAGGGAACATCCAACATAACACTGGGGGTTAAAAGAAAAAAAAAACATAAAAAAAATATGAGTTTGGTTGCAGAGGAGCTGGTAAACAAACAAACAAACAAACAAACAAACAAATTTTCCTGGTGCTTCCCCACCCACAAGAAGGCACTGACTGAAGCTGACTTATCTAGCAGAGGCCAGTTATCTCATGGGTAAAGAAGAAGGTGGTGAGAAAGGGCCTGTTGCCTCAGCTGAATGGGTTGTTGCTGAAGAAACTAATTTTTCTCCATCAGCATTCTGCGTACTAACGCAGGAGCTCTGCAACTGAGGGGAGGAAGCATATTAAGAAAAAGGAAGATTGGAATTTCAAACAGCTTTGAAGGTACTGTGCTAGCAGAAAGTCTACCCATGTGCCTCTGGAAATGCCGACCTTGAGGATTTCCCTACTGGGTCCACAAGCACACCAAATACACTGAGTGGTAAACTCAAATCTTCTAAGATTCTGCTGCCAGCTCCCTGTATTTGTTCCCAAGTGCATCAGGGAAATCATGTTTTGGTACACAAAGAACATGATCAAAAAATAGGCAACTGTTGAGGGCAAGGGAGTAAACACAAACTTGAGGTATAGCGCCACCTTCTGGAACACAAAAGAGGTTTCTAAAAGCCAGCCTGGTGAATTGTATGAACCAAAGACATAAAAGTTCGGTTACGGAGATATCTGCTGCTGCAAATGTAAAAACAGAAACACATGCCTATAAACATTTTTTTTAAAAAAAATCAATTAAATATAGCATCACAAAGACAAAATGATAACTCTCCAGTAATGAAACTCAAGGGCACAGAATATTGCAATCTAAATAATAAAGAATTCAAAATAGCTGTTGTAAAGAAATTTAATAAGCTACAAAAAACTCAGAAAGAATTCAATTAAATCAGGAATAAAATTAATTGGCAGAAGGAAGTCTTTACCAAAAAGATTGAAATTATAAAAAAGAACCAAACAGAAATTCTGGAGCTAAAGAATTCAATGAATGATGTGGAAAATGCAATAGAGAGTCTAGATGAAAGAAAAAAGTGACCTGGTCGATAGGAATATAAAAATAATACAGTTAGAAGAAGAGAGGAAACTAAGATTTAAAAAGTGTAAAGAATGCCTACAAAAACTATGGGATTCAATAAGAAAGGCAAATATTAGAATGATTAGTCTTTATGAAGAAGAAAAAGAAGGGGCCAGAGAGTTTATTTAAAGAAATAACACCTGAAAACTTCTCAAACCTTGAGGAAAACTTGGACATACAAAAACATAAAGCTTAAATAACATCCTATAATCCCAATGCAAATAGACCTTCTCTAAGACACATTATAATGAAACTGTCAAAAATCAATGATAAAGAAAGAATCATAAAGGCATCCAGGGCAAAAAGATAGTAATCTACAAAGGAAACCCCATTAGGCTATCAGCAGATTTCTGAGCAGAAATTCTACAGACCAGGAGAAAGTGGAATGACATATTCAAAGTGTTGAAAGAAAAACTACCAGCCAAGAAAACGTTATCTGGTAGTAGTACCTTTTAGGTATGAAGGAGAAATGAAGGTTTTCCTAGATAAATAAGCACTGAGGGAGTTCACCACCACTAAACCTGCCTTGTAAAAACTGTTGAAAGTTCTTCAAGTTGAAATAAAAGGACACTAATCAGTAACATGAAAACATATGAAAGTACATGACATACTGGTGAAGGTGAAAAATAGACAGTCAGACTTAGAAAACTAACTCTGTATTAGGAAAGTGTGTTAACCACTCAACTACAGTATAAACATTAAAGAAAAAGAGTAGCAAAAATAAATATAGTTACAATAAATTATTTACAATTACATGACATAAAAAGAAGTAAATTGTGATATCAAAAATATTAAAAAGATGAGTAGAAGGGTGGAGACTTTGTAGGTATCCAAATATAAGTTGCTATCAGCCTAAAAAGAACTGTTTATCTGTAAGATATTTTATGTGATTCACAAGGTAACCACAAAGGAGAAATCTAGAATAGATCTTAAAAAGACAAAGAAAGGGAAAACAAAATACTATAGTAGAAATAAGTCAATTAATGAATATAAGTAGAGACAAAGGAAAGGTAACAATGGAAATGCAAAACAACCAGAAAGTAATTAATAAGATGGCATTAGTAAATTCTTACATCTTAATAATTACTCTAAATATGAACACATTGGACTCATCATTCAAAAGAAACACAGTGGCTGGATGTATAGCAAAAAACGAGACCCAACTATATGCTGCCTAAAAGAGGCCCATTTTAGATTCATGGACACTCATAAACTCAAAGTGAAAGGATGAAAAAAGTTATACCATGAAAGTGGAAGAAAATGAGGGTAGCTATATTTACATCAGACATGATAGACTTTAAGCCAAAAATGGTAACAAGAAACAAAAAAGGCCATTACATAATGATAAAGGGATCAATACAGCAAGAAGATAAAATAATCATAAATATAAACATACCAAACATTGGAACACCTAAATATATTAAGCAAATACTAACAGATCTGAAAGGAGAAATAGAGAGCAAATACAATAACATTAAGGGTCTTCAATATCCCACTTTCAACAACAGATAAATCATTTAGACATAAAATCAACAAGAAAACAATGTACTTAAACTATACATTAGACCAATAGACCTAACAGGTGTCTATGGAACATTTTATCCAGCAATAGCAGAATACAAATTTTTCTCAAATGTGTGAAGAATATTCTCAAGGATAGATCATATAGGACAAAAGCAAGTCTTAGCAAATGTAAAAGGATCGAAATCATACTAAGTATCAACTTTTAACCACAATGGTATGAAACAAGAAATCAAAAATGTGAGCAAAGCTGAAAAACCTACAAATGTGTGGAAACTATAAAACATTCCTGAACAACCAATGGGTCAAAGAAGAAATCAAAGTGGAAATTAAAGAATATCTAGAAACAAATAGAAATAGAAACCCACCTTAGTAAAACCTATGGGACGCTGTAAAAGCAGTTCTCTAAGGGGAAAGTTTATAGTGGTAAATTCATATATTAAGAAAGGAAAATAATTGCAAATAAACAACCTAACTTTACACCTCAAAAAACCTAGAAAAAGAAGAGCAAATTAAGCCTGAAGTTAGGAGAAGAGCAGAGATAATAAAAATCAGAATGGAAATAAATAAAATAGGGGCCAAGAAAAAAAAATTACTAAAAGCCAGAGTTGTTTTTTTTTTCATTCAAAAGATAAATAAAATTGACAAATCTTTAGTAAGACTAAGTAAAAAAGAGCGAAATAAGTCAGACAGAAAAAAGTTAAGAACAATATGATTTCATTCATATGTGGTATATAAAACTGAAAACAACAAATGAACAAGACAAATAAACAGACACAGACAACAATTTAGTGGTTACCAGAGGGACAGGGGGAAGGGGAGAGGTAGATAAGGGTATATGGTGATGAAAGGAGATTTGACTTAGGGTGGTGAACATACAACACAATATACAAATGACATATTATGGAATTGTAAATTTGAAACCTACATAATTTTATTAACCAATGTCACCTCAATAACTTTAATAAAATTTAAAAAGAAAGAGGACTCAAATAAATCAAATTAGAAATAAAATAGAAGTAATAATAACAGACACTACAGAAATACATAGAATTGTAAGAGACTACCATGAATAATTATATACCAAAATATTAGACAATGTAGAAAAAATGTATACTTTTCTGGAATTATATAACCTGCCAAGACTGAACCTGGAAGAAATAGCAAGTATGAACAGATGAATACTGAATTAAGAAATTGATTCAGGAATCAAATTCTCTTAGAAACATGGAGGAGTTAGAGACATCCCCAGATCTCTCCCCTTGAAATAACAATAAGATGAACAAGATGAACATCTAAAACAACAAAAACAACTCAAAACTGCACACCAGCACATCTGAGTGTGAAAACTGCACATAAGAACTACCACAGGAATTGAAAAAATAACTAAATAAGCAGAATGAGTTCTTTAGCAAGAAGACTGAAACCCCGCAAAAGAACCAAATAAAAATTCTGGAGATAAAGAACACACTGCAAAAGTGGGAAAATGAAATAGTAAGCTTGGGAAACAGAGTCAGCCAAATGGAGGAAAGGATCAGTGATATCAAAGACAGAAATCTAGAAATAAATCAGAAGGAAGAAAAGGGAAACTGAAGAAGGAAAAAGAATGAAAGAGAAATTGAAGAACTAGCTGATATCATTGAGAAGAAAGATAAGAATAATGGGCATTCTCGAAGTGGAGAAAAAAGAGCAGGAATTAGAAAGCATTTTCAGACAAATAGTTGAGAATTTCCCAAATCTAAGGAATAAACTGAACCTTTGAATTCAAGAGATCAACAGAATATCCAATTATCTCAACCCAAAAATGTCTTTGCCAAGACACATTGTATTAAAATTATCAAAAAACAATGACGAAAAAAGAATTCTCAAGGCAGCCAGGGAAAAGATGGTAACATATAAAGGAAAACTCATTAGATTATTGTCAGACTTCTCAGCACAAACCTTACAAGCCAGAAAGAAGTGGTATCAAATATTCAAACCAGTAAATGAAAGGAACAACCAGCTAAGAATAATATATCCAGGTAAGCTCTCCTTTAGATATGAAGTAGAAATAAAGACATTTTCAGACATACAGAAATTGAGAGATTCTCCACTATGAGGCCTGCATTACAGGAAATACTGAAAGGGGTCAGCTCACCTAAAACAAAATGACAAAAACAAAAACAAAAACAAAAACAAAAAAACATAATTAGGAGTAAGGTGACTAGCAGGCTGATAAAAGCAGAGGAGTGCAACACTTACTAAGAACAGGGCATTATAAGAATAAAAAATTAGAAGAGATTTGCTATAGCAAGATAGCAATGAATGTCCAACATACATAGGGAAAAATTGAGACAACAAGGATGAAAAAGGAGAGGATTCAAAGATCTAAATTCACAAAGGGGAATTGAGATCAGAGGAAAATGGACGACTGTATATATATAACTATACATATTCGTTATGGTAAACACATGTCAAAGATTCAAAACTAAAGTATATAACATAGAAAAAAGGACCAGAAGGAAAGCCCACAAAAGCCAACCAAAATAAAGAAAACAGAAACACAAGGACAAGGAAGCAATAGAAACACCGAGCTACCAGTAAGCAAAAGATAAAATGGCTATAAGAAGACCTCATATTTCAATAATCACCTGAAATGTAAATGGACTGAACTCACCAATAAAAAGGCACAGAAGTGCAGAATGGATCAAAAAAAAAAAAACAAAAAAAAAACAACCATATGCTGCCTCCAAGAGACACATCTCAGCTCCAAAGACAAATATAGATTCAAAGTGAAAGGGTGGAAAATGATATTTCAAGCAAATGGCATTCAGAGAAAAGGGAGAGTAATGGTACTAATATTGGACAAAATAGATTTGAGAATAAAAAGATCAAGAAAGATATTGAAGGACACTTCATAATCATAAAGGGAATCACGCACCCAGAAAACATAACACTTATTAATATCTATGTTCCCAATCAGGGAGCACAGAAATATATAAAGTAATTACTAACGGGATCAAAGGGAGAAATGACCAAAACACTATAGTAGTAGGGGACCTACATATCCCACTGTCAGATCTGGACAGATCATCCAAACAGAAATTCAATAAGGGAATAACATCAAAAACGATGCATTAGACCAACTGAGTATAATTGACATTTACTGGCATTTCATCCCAAAATAGCTGTTTACACATTCTTCTCTTTGCACATGGAACATTCTCAAGGATTGGGACATGGAGATAGCCTCAACAAATATAAGAGGGTTGAAATCATACTGAACATATTCTCTGATCATAATGCTTTGAAACTAGAGATGAACTGTAAAAAGAAAGCAGGAAGAACCACAAATACATGGAGATTAAACAATATACTACTGAAGAATAACTGGTTCAGAGAATAAATAAAGAGATCAAGAGATACATAGAAATGAATGATAATGATAGTACAACATATCAAAACTTTTGAGACATGGCAAAAGTGGTCATAAGATGAAAGTTCACATCTTTACAGGCCTACTTTCAAAAAGGAGACTGAGCCCAAATAAACAGCCTAACACTTCATTTTAAAAAACTATAAAAGGAAGAACAAATGAAACGTAAAGTCAGCAGAAGGAAAGAAATAATAAAAATTAGAGCAGAAATATATAAAATTGAAATAAAAAATAGAAAAAAATAAATGCAACAAAGAGCTGATTCTTTGAGAAGGTTAATAAAAATTGGCAAATCCCTGGCTACACTCACTAAAAAAAAAAAAAAAAAAGAGAGAGAGAGAGAACACAAATAAACAAAATCAGGGATGAAAAAGGGGAAATCATAACAGACACAGCAGAATACAAAGGATCATACAAGAATACTATGAAAAAGTATATAACTCTATATTTAATAACCTAGAAGAAATGGACCAGCGCTTAGAAAAATATAATTTTCCTACACTGAATCAAGAACTGAAAAATCAAAATAGACTGATTAGCAGTATGGAATTGAAAGTCACCAAAAACCTACCAAAAAGTCAAAGTCCAGGACCAGATGGCTTTAACAGTGAGCTCTACCAAACATTCGAAGAAGATTTAGTACCTATTCTCCTCAAACTATTCCAAAATATAGAAAAGGAAGCAATACTTTCAAACACATTCTATTACCCTGAAACCAAAACCTGGTAAAGATAACACAAAAAAAGAAAACTACAGACCAGTATCTCTCATGAACACAGATGCAAAAATTGTAAATAAGATACTAGCGAACCGAATACAGCAACATATTAAAAAGATTATACATCATGATCAAGTGGGCTTCATCTCAGGGGCACAGAGATGGTTCAACATATGCAGATCAATTAATGTGATACATCACTTAAATAATTAAAATATAACAATCATATGATCATATCAACAGATGCAGTAAAAGCCTTTGACAAATACAGCACCCATTTATGATCAATACACTTAACAAAATCAGTATAGAAGGAAAGTATCTTAACATGATAAAGGCCATATATGACAAATCCTCAACTAACATTATGCTTAATGGTGAAAAACTAAAAACTTTTCTCTAAAATTGAGAACAAGACAAGGCTGTCCACTATCACCACTGTTATTCAGTATAACATTGGAGGTCCTAGCAAGTGCAATCAGGCAAGAGAAATGTATAAAACCCATTCAAATAGGAAACAAAGAAGTCAAACTGTCACTATTTGTGGATGACATGATTCTCTATGTGGAAAACTCTAAAGACTCCACAAGAACACTTCTAGAAACAATAAGCAAATACAGCAAAGTTTCCAGATACAAAATCAATGTTTAAAAATCCATGGTGTTCCTATACTCTAACAATTAAGTGTCAGAAATAGAATTGGAAAAATAATTCCTTTTTCAATTGCAAAAAAAAGAATAAAATACCTAGGAATAAATCTAATGAAGCATGTGAAGGACCTATAGAATAAAAACTATAAGACTCTTTAAAAATATAGAAGATACAAAGAAAAGGAAAGATATTCCTTGTTCTTGGATTAGAAGAATCAACATAAAATGACCTTAATTCCTACAGCATTATACAGATTTAATGAAATCCTCATCAAAATCCCATCAAGATTTTTTAAATAAATAGAACAAAAAATAATTAGATTTGCATGGAAGCACAAAAGACCCCAAATTGCCAAAGCCATCCTGAGAAACATCATGGAGGAGTTATATATATATATATATGTATATATATATATATGTATGTATATATATACATATATATATATGTTTCAAGTGTACAACCATAATAAAACTTCAGAGAAAAAAATATTTAATATTTTAAAAAGATTTTTATTAAAATGTAACTATCACAATATAGTATTAGTTTCAGGTGTAAATCATAGTTATTCACACACTTATATACCTAAAGAAGTGATCACTGTAGTTTGTTGAGAAAGCATTTGATACCATACAATGATATTACCACATTACTGACTATATTCCCTATGTTGTACGTCACATTCCCATGACTTATTTGTTTTATATCTGGAAATTTGAATCTCTTATTCCTCTTCACCTCCCCCCCGCCTTTTTTTTTGATTTTTCAATTACAGTTGACATTCAATATTATTTTATATTAGTTTTGGGTATATAGCATAGTGGCTAGACATTTACATAACTTATGAAGTGATCTCCCTGACTAGTCTAGTACCCACTCAGTACCATAATTAATATACATAGTTATTACCATATTATGGATTATATTCCCTGTGTTTTCCTTTACATTCCCATGACAATTTATACTTCCTAATCCCTTTACCTTTTTCACCCCTTCCATCTGGCAACCATCAAGCTGTTTTTTGATATATACCCAGAAGTGGAATTGCTGATTCATTGAGTAATTCTACTTTTAACATTTTTGAGGAACCACAATTGGTTACAGTCCTGTGGGACCTGCAAGAATAAGGCCAGCTGGCCACCAGAGCTAGACAATGTAGAAGTGTCCATTGGCAACAGCTGCAAAAATCAGGGTATCAGAGAAGGTTATAAGTGACTTTCTTTGAGATACCGGTGACTTAGAGTCAAGTTGAGGGAGAGTAGAAAGATTATATCCTTGGACCTATCTTCCTTGAGAATATCTCTTTAGCTCCTATAAAGTGTGCCAAAGCAGAAGCCTACTTCTCAAACCAAAGATCTATACAAGCAAATAGGCCACTTTCTCAGAGAGAATGGAGATGTGTTTTAGGTTGCTAGCTGTGCAGTGCCCTGGGAGTGGTAGTCTGCCAAGAACTATCTCCCCAGTTGTTATAATTCCATAGAACCCAGAAATGTAAGCCCCCCTGGCCTATAGAGCCAGGTGATCAAGGGTCATCCCCTGGGCGGCAGCCACAAAAAAAATGGGTCACCAGATGTAAAAACCAGGGCACTAGATATGTGTAGAAGCTCCACTCTGGAGATACTGGTGCTCTGGAGTGTGGCATAGGAAGAGTACAAAGTAGTACCTACTGACTGGAGCAAAGTAGAGGGGAATTGCAAAAATTGCACCTGCCAAAAAAAAAATTAAAAAGAAAAGAAAAAGAGAAAGAAAAAGAAGAAAAAGATGGAAAAAGAAAATAAAAAGAAAGTATAAAGAAAAAAAACAGCACCTTCTGGCTTTAGCAAGGCAGAGGAGACTAGAAAGATGGTGCCCACCAGGCTTCATCCTAGGAGAATATCCCAGGAGACCTCTACCCTCAGATCAATATTTTAAAATTAGCAAATAAGTCTCTTTCACATAAAGTCTAGGCAGAGTTGCTTCTGTGATGGACCCTTGGGCAGATAAGTCTGCACATGGGCCCTTTAAGAGACAATCTTCAATTTGCCACAGCCCTGTGAGTCTAAGTATGACTCACTGGTCTTCAAAGCTAGATATTTTGGGGGCATGTCTCTGAGGTGCTGGTCTTAAAAGTTGGGGTGCCTGAAGTGGTATACAAATCCTTCAGTCCTCACAAAGAAGCTCTGGGTTTTGATTTCCCTCATAATGGTGCTTTGCTCTGCTGGGTGTGGAATTATGGTGACATTGTATCACAGCCTTTCCTACTTTTTCAGTGTGATTTCCCCTCATTTGCCTGATGTGAAGGGGTCATTATACCAGTTTTTATGTTTTTCTAGAGGAAATTATTCCATATGTAGCTGTAGATTCATTATGTCCATGGGAGGTAGTGAGTTCAAGATCTTCCTACATCACCATCTTAAACTGAAACCTCAAGATATTTTTTAATTTCATATTTAATTTCTTCTTTAACCCATTGGTTGCTTAAGACTATGTTATCTAATTTTCACATTTTTTTAAATTTTCTAGTTGTGCTTTAACTATATTTAAATTAATTCCATTGTAATTGTAAAAGATAATCTTATATATTAATCATTTAAAATGTATTAAGACTTATTTTGTGTTTTAACATATGGTCTATCCTAGAGAATGTTTCCTATACCTTAGAAATATGTATATTCTGTGGTTGTTTGGTGGGCTCTTCTGTATATATCTGTTAGTTTAATTGGCTTATAGTGTTGAGGTCTTCTGTTTCCTTATTTATCTTCTATATGATTGTTATGGTATTCAAGCATGTAGCTATTATTGTAAAGGTGACTATTTCTCCCTTCAATCATGTCAATGGTTGCTTTACACATTTTGGAGTTCTAATATTTGTTTTATACACGTTTATAATCGATATATCTTTTTTTTTACTAATATTTTTTCTTTTTCAATTATAGTTGGCACACAATATAACATTAGTTTAAGGTTTACAACAAAGTGCTTAGACATTTATATAATTTATGAAGTGATCACCTCGATACTTCTAGTACCCATCTAATTATACATAGTTATTATAATATTATTGACTATATTTCTTATGCTATACTTTACATCCCCATGATTATTTCGTAACTATCAATTTGTATTTCTTGATTCATTCCCTTTTTCCACCCTCCCACCCCCTTCCCGTCTGGCAACCTCAAAAAGTGTATCTATGAGTTTGTTTTATTTATTTTGTTCCTTAGATTCCACATGTAAGTGAAATCATATGGTATTTATCTTTCTAGTTCTGACTTACTCCACTCAGCACATTATCCTTTAGGTCCATTTGTGTTGTTCCAGATGGCAGATTAATTTTCTTTCTTTCTTTCTTTTTCTTTCTTCTTTCTCTTTTCTCTTTTCATCTCTGTCCATCCGTCCGTCCTTCCTTCCTTCCTTTCTTCCTTCCTTTCTTCTTTTTCTTCTTTCTTTTCCCTTTCTTTTCTTCCTTTCTTCCTTCCTTCTTTCATTTTTATGGCTAATATTCCATTGTTTATGTGTATAACCTCATCCATTGATAGACACCCAGGTTACCTCCACATTTTGGCTATTGTAAATAATGCTGCAATGAACGACATGCGGATGCACATGTCCCTTCAAAGTAGTATTTTGGGTTTCTTCACATAAATACTCAGAAGTGGGATTACTGAGTATTTCATCTCTTGTTATAGCCTTTTTCTTAAAGTCTATTTTGCCTGATATAAGTATTTCTACCTCAGCTTTTTTGTTTGTTTCCACTTTTATGAAATGTATTTTTCCATTTCTTCACCTTCAGTCTGTGTGTGTCTTTCAATCTGATTTGAATCTCTTGTAAGCAGCATATGTAAGGGTATTATTTTCTTATCCATTCAGCACCCTATCTTTTGATTAGAGCACTTAATTATTTTTCAGTTGAAGAATTTCTTGATATGTAGTTATTGGAATTTTGTTATTCATATTTTGAATACATATTTTTTTCTTTTTCATAAAAAAGGTACCTCTAACATTTTCTCTAATACTGGTTTGGTGGTGATGAACTCCTTTAGCCTTTTCTTGTTTGGGAAGCTGTCATTCGATTCTAAATGATATCTTTGCTGGGTAGAGTAATCTTCATTGTAGATCCTTGCTTTTCATCACTTTGAATACTTTGTGCCAATTCCTTCTGATCTGCAAAATTTCTGTTGAAAAATCAGCTTGACAGTGTTATGAGAGCTCCCTTGTAGGTGACTAATTGCTTTTCTCTTGCTGCTTTTAAGATTCTCTTTTGACATTAACCTTTAGCATTTTAATGATGATGTGTCTTGGTGTGGGCCTTTTGGGGTTCATCGTTTTTGGGACTCTCAGATCTTCCTTGGGTTCTATGTTTATTTCCTTCATCAGGTTAGGAAAGTTTTCAGTCATTATTTCTTCAAATAGGTTTTCAATTCCTTGCTCTCTCTCTTCTCCTTCTGGTACCCCTGTGATGCAAATATTGGTACACTTGATGTAGCAATACTTCTTTCCTAGAGGCCCCTTAAACTCTTTTTTTTTTTAGATTCTTATTTATTGTTCCTGTTCTGATGGGTTGTTTTCTGCTACATCATCTTCCAAATTGCTGATTCAATTCTCCGTTTCATCTAATCTGTTGATTCTCCTTAATGCATTCTTCATTTCAGTTATCGTATTCTTCATTCTGACTGATTCTTTTTTATATTTTCTATCTCTTTGTTAAGGTTTTCACTGAATTCATCTACTCTCCTCCTAAGTTCATTGAACATCTTTATAACCAGTGTTTTGAACCCTGCATCTGGTAGATTGCTTGTTTTCATTTTGTTTAGTTCTACTTCCAGAGCTTCCCCCACTCCCATTTGGATCCTGGTTGTCTCCTTATTTTGGCTGCTTCCCTGTGTTTGTTTCTATGTATTAGGTAAGGCTGCTAAATTTACCAGTTTTGGTAAAGTGATCTTATGTAGTAGGTGTCCTGTGGGGCCCAGTGGTGCAGTCTTACATAGTCACCTGAGACAGGTGCACAAGGTGTGTCCCTTATATGGGTTGTGTGTGCCCTCCTGTTGTAGTTGATCCTTGGCTGCTGTTTGCATGTCAGTGGGAGGGATTGACCCTTGGGCTGATTGGTTTTGGGGCTTGGCTGGTGAGAGGCCAATCCTACAGAACAGGATTTGTTTTAGCAGGGCTCTGGTGCCTGTCCAGTCTGACTTTCAAGTAAGTCCTTCTTAGTGGCAGCTCTTGGTGGTTCTTCAGCTCTGGTTCTGGTTGAAGCAGACCACTGAGCATGCTGGCACTTCCAGGGCCACCTGGAAAAAGTCACCAAGCAATCTGCAGATGACTGCCACCAATGCTGGGCTAAGAGGTACCTCAAGACATCAAGCCAGGAACCAAGGCCAGCTGAAACTAGTGCCAGTCTTGGGGTTGCTCAGCAAGAGGTACAGGGCATGCCAAGACCAGAGGCTGCTTCTTTAGGTTTTGTGAGCCTTTGAGAGATTTTAGGAAAGTCCACAGCATGAGCCAAGACAGGCTATTTATATGGAAAAAAAAACTGGAGGCAGCTTGATAGGCCTGCAATTTGTGAGTGGTGGGGTCTCAGGGCAGGGCAAGATGTGTTAGACAGATTGATATGGTCATTACCTGTTTCCGTATGTCACAAGGGTGAGGGCTCAATAAAGGACAGTAGACACTTATGTTTGGGTGAAAGCTGTGTCTCAGCCCTTGCCTGAAGCCAGAAAGTTCAGTACATCCCCATATATCCCTTGTGCTCCTCAAGCAGTTGCTCCAGTGCTGGGGCTCAGAATGAGTGAATCCAGCAGCAAGTCCACACACAGGCCCTTTAAGAGGAACATTTGTGACTCCTGCAGCTGTCTCATTCAGCCACAATCTCTGCTGTTTTTCACTGCCAAAGGTGGAGGGACTTCCTTTCTGGCACTGAAACCCGGGGCTAGGGAGCCCAGTGTGGAGCCAGGACCCCTCATTCTTCTGGAGGGACCTCTGCATCCAAGATAATCATTCCATTTCTCAACCCCCAGATGCATTTGTGGGATCATCCCTCTTCTCATCTCCACCCCTCCTACCAGTCTTGAGGAGGCCTCTTAATGTATGTCCTCAGTTGTAAGACTTCTCTTCCACCAGACCTCAGATGACTTTCAACGATGGTTGTCCTACAGTTTCATTGCAATTTTGATGTAGTCATGAGAGGAGGTGAGCACAGCATCTACCTTCTATGCCATCTTGACCGGAAGTCTATAATTCACATATCTTAGTGAATTGACACTTTTGTCATCACATAGTCTTTGTCTCATAAGTTTTTTACTTAAAGTCTATTTTGACTGATTATTATAGTCATGCCTACCATCTTTTGATTATTCTTTGCATGGAATAACATTTTCCATCTTATCACTATTAATTTATGTATTGCGTTAGACCTAAATTGAGAAAACAAATATTTGGATCACTTTTATGATTTTTATTTTTTTCCATTCACTCAGTCCATACTTTTTGATTGATCCATTTGTATTTAAATTTGATCCATTTATATTTAAAGTAATTACTCATAGGGAAGGACTTATGTTTGCCATTTTGTTCTCTATATTTTAGTATAACTTATAGATTTGTACCTCATTTACTATATCACCTCCTTCTTTGTATTTAGTTGATTTTGTTGCAGTAACACATTTATTAATCTTTTTAAATTTCCTTTTGTGTACATTTTATAGATTTTTAGGGTTACGATGGGAATTACATATATCATCTTAATGTTGTAACAATTCATTTTTATTGATACCAATTTAACTTAAATTGATGTTAACAATATAATGTAAAGGCTTGAAAACATTTGCATGATTGAACTTGCTCTCTTGTGACTTTTTCTTTAGCATGAGGAAAACATGCTCTAATTAACCTGGTCTTCTGATCCAAGATAGATGAGAAAAACCTCCCCTGATAATGATTCACAAACTTGCAATGAGAAACAAAGCCACACAACTGCTGTCAGCCCAGATAAGCTGAACCTGAGCTAACATGCAGATATGTAAACCATAAAAATTGATTGTTATTTTAAGCCACTGCATTTTTAGTGGCTTACAACACAGGAAGAGCTAACTAAAAAGAGCTGAAATAATATATGCATACTGATTTCACTCTCCTTTCTCCCTCTGATCTTCTGGTTCTCCCCACTGGCTAAACCCAATAGAAAGCCAAGGGTAAGGATGAACATCAATGTATCCCACATAGGTAGGTCTGCTGGGGAAAACAACAGGGGGGATAAAGATAGAGATTGGATTTTGAGGAGCAAATTGAAGATGTACAACACATGTTAAGGTAGCCATGAGTAGTTCTGCATGACTTGAGTTTCAGTTGCAGAGAGGAGTGACAGTAGACGAGGACAAGTTGGTCATCTGGAGCCAGACTGTGAAAGCCTTTATGGTATATTAAAGGCTTTATCCTGCATGTGATGCCTGTCACCACTAAAAGTCTGGAAACCCACAGAGACTATAAAGATGATACAGAGAATTGAATCATGTTGATGGAAACAAAGAAATCAGGTATATTACTTTCTTTGGCCAGGCTAATCCAGATGACTCTCTGAAAGGCCCCTGGCATCTTGAGCTTTAGATTCAATTTTTAAATTCCCTCTTTTGTATCCCAGGTTCCCTGCATGAATTTCCTTAGTATAGGAAAAACATGCACTTCTTCACTTTTATCCTTGGCTATTCCATAGATAACTAATAGGTGTCAGACCTTCTGATTACTGCTACAAAGTCCATTTTGTGTTGCTTTTTATAGTGTTTGCTCATATTAAAATGATAAAATAAACCAACCTTCCCGCATTTCAGTCATTTTTACCATTTCCTTTTTGAAAAGTTCCTTTTTTATAGTACTTGTATTCTGACAGCCCTGGAGTGGCCAGAGGAGAAGGCCTTCTCTCTTATGAAATTCACAGTTTCTAAAACATGTAAAGATGATTCTAAGACAGTTCAGATAAAACATGTTCCTTGGAGCTCTTTCAGCCAGTTGTGAAACAAAGAAGTATGAAAGTATCATGGTGAAAAGAAAGCAGAAAAAGGAAATGAGGACCCAAGCCAATGTGCACACAAAATCCCAGCTCTTTCCCTTCTTTTTAATAAATGTTCCCCCTCCATATGCTCCCAGAGCA
Source organism: Pteropus vampyrus (assembly GCF_000151845.1). NCBI lineage: Eukaryota > Metazoa > Chordata > Mammalia > Chiroptera > Pteropodidae > Pteropus > Pteropus vampyrus. The sequence continues at coordinate 652,407 of NW_011889258.1, forward strand.
CTCAGAGGCTTCATATGTACTATCCTCACACACTACAGGTCTGTCCTACACTGCACTCTACAGTTTTCTCTCATATCCACTCCCAATAAAACTCATCTATTCTCAGTTTGTCTTCCCCAGGGTTCTTGTTTTTCCTAGAGGAATAGCAGTAGCTAATGGGTTAATCAAATAAATAAATCCAGTCAATGCATATGGACAACATAACAATGCCTTGAAGTTATTTTTTATCTAAAGAAAGCCTCTACTGTCAGATATGTGTGGTGGGCTAATAAAGAATTATTTTTGAGCGGATAAACTGTTCAAGCGGCAAGGTCAAACAACAGTAGGTGTCTATAGATTCTTTTTTAAGAAAGATGGATGTATTAGCACTGAAACAGTTATTTATTCCCATATTAAGTGGCTAATGTTGGTTGGCAGTGGTGGGGTGGGAAGGTTCTGCTCCATAAAGTCAGGGACCCAACCTGATGAAGTCTCTGCTATCATATAGTTGCACTATCTGGAACATGTCACCTCCAAGGCTATATATAGGGAGAGCAGAATGGAGTAAGCACACTGGTTCTTAGCTGACTCAGCTCAGAAGTAAGATATATCAACTCTAGCCAGAGTCGGTTGTCCAGAACTACTCACATAGCCAACCTAATAACAAGGGAGGTTGAGAAATGTAAGACAATATTTTGAATATTTAGTAAGCACTATCATCTCTGTCATTGTGGGTCTGGTTAACTGAAGGCCTTTTGTTTTGCTGAATAGTATTTGCAAGTTTGGAACTAGACATGAATTATTGGATATAGTAGAGGAGAGGTTAAGAGGTGTTGACAGTTGTCTTCCTTATCCTTCCCCCATGCAGAGCTCAACATCACCATTAAATACATTGAAACACAGAGTGTAATTTTGAAAGGCTGACATATTAATCTCGGCAAGTCACCTACATGTTTTGTCATAGACTTGGTCATTTCTGTCAGTAAGGAAGTATACAAAGTCTTTTTTCCTAGAAGTAGAGTTTAAGGTATCTTAGAGCAGGGGTCCCCAGGCTGCGGACCAGTACCAGTCCATGGCCTGTTAGGAACAGGGCTGCAGAGCAGGAGGTGAGCTACAGGCAGGTGAGCAAAGCTTCACCTGTATTTGCTGCCACTACCCAGCACTAGTATCACCGTCTCAGCTTCATCTCAGATCATCATGCATTAGATTCTCATGAGTACTGGTTCCTGATGCCAAAAAGTTTGGGGACCAATGTCTTAGAGGGATGAGTTCTGAGCATGACCTTTAAATCAGAGATCTTCAAAGTGGGATATGTACACCCAGTAAAAATACATGTAATGGTCCTTTTGCGTATAGGAATAAAATATCAGAATTTTATATGTATTTATTTTTATCCAAAATAATAAAGAAAATAAGCTTTACTTATATTTAATGTAAGAATTAGCAATGTTATATGTGCTACACATAAATATAATCCAACGAAGTTACATGTTCGAATGTTTTTACCAGAAAAATGATCAAAAATTTTTGAAGACTTCTGATCTGGACTTTCCTTTTAGAAAATCACTTCCTAAAGTGTCTTTTTCACTATACTACTGCTCCTCTCCCCTTTATGAAAGTGCTCTGAAGATCTGAAGAGGCACCTGTAGCAAGGGAATTTTGCAAAAGTGATCAAGCAAGAAGTATTACTTTCAGGTGTCAGTCTAGGACATTGATATTTATGTTAGTATACTTTGACTTGGAAAATAGTTTTTCTACAAATTTTTTCCCTACACCTTTTTTATCCCACTGTCTTTTCTAAATGCACTAGGGAAATGTGGAAAGCTGATGTAGAACAACCCCTAGGACTCATCTCTTCATCTTTGCCACATTCCACTGAGAATGACTCATGCTTTATACACTCTTGTCTCTGGTCTGGAAGTTTTATAAATACAGGAAACCAAAGAATTTCAGAGTTGTGAAATTAACATTGTGACATTAAAAGTTAACTAGTTCTACCCAACATGCCTTAAATAAGGAAACCGGAGGTCTAGGAGAGAAAATTAATATTTGTAACAAAACTATTTATGCTATAATTGATCATATTCTTGTTTAAAATTTTTCCCTAAACCTTAAAGTGACCACCTCTTAAACATTTGTTCAATAAATGTTTATTCAATGCACACTTATCCTCAGCCTAACATTACACCCAATACTGAGGTTACAGGAGTGAATAAGAAACTCCAAAACCTTGTCTCTGTAGAGTTTATATTATGAAATTTTTAATAGAAAGAATAGCAAGAAGATTTTTCTTTTTACTTTTGCTTTTATTTTGTTTTGTTGGGTAACAAAACACCAACCAGCATTACCTAAGCCATTTCTTAATGATCCAGTTCTATCTTTATATTTACATTGGAAAGCATAAATTCACTTTTCTGTTTTTTTTTAAAGTTCCAATATATTTTATCAAGATAGAAATGCTTCAAGTATACTATCTCATGATTATGAAAATTTTACAACTAATGGGACTATCACAAAAATATGAGGTCACCAGAGCAAAGTAGGGAAAACAAATACTTAATCAGAAATATCCCTCCACTAACCATCCTCACATGCTTGAAATTGAACAGATAATTTTAGTAGTTCAGCATTTTATTGGCAAACAGATAAATTAGTGGGAAGAATGATTCTATCACATTACAAACATATCCCTGTGTTCCTTTAGGTAGCACCTTCTCAAATTCTTTTTATAGATTGCTAAATACTTCGCAGTAGGAAAAACTAAAAACTAAATTGTTTCACGCCATTGCTAAGTGTATATGAATCAGGATTCGTCCAAGAAAATATGAAATTATAGTAATGTAAAGAATATTTAAGTATGCTTTTTGTTTTACTAAACAGAAAGCTAAAATAAAATTGTTTTGGGTTCATTACAAATCACTGACAACCCTGCCTCCAAATACCTCATTCACTAATGCCAGAAATGCACTTTAGGAAGTATTGAGTTTTCTCTTGCCTTTGCCCAGATGCTTCTTTGTAAGTTTTTGTCACCTGGAGGAGAAACACATTTTCTCAATCCATCTGAGTAACTTAGTATACCAGGCCACTTTTTCCTATGATGGAAAGGGCATAGAGGGTTTTTTATAGGTGAGCTTTGACCTCAAACCTGAATTATTTCAGACTTTCCCACAAGCTGGAGAACCCTCAGAATGCAATGACTGTAAAGTTGTCCCTCTCTAGTGTCCATTTGCCTCCCTCATCCAAAAGTATCTATTGTCTGTCATATTCTTGGTAAACTGTGTAATCCCAAATGTATTCTGCATTTTTTATGCTTTCAGAATCAATTGCTCCACAAGCACTTGAGCCAGAGAAATATACAAACCCTATATATGTTCACCTGGGGCTTGAGGCCACGTGTCAGAGCACTGAGATACCCTCTGAGCTGTGTGATATTGACATCTGGAAGTGGAAGCAGAGGCATAAAATCTAGAATTGTCCTTTGAGATGTCCTCTGAGCTGTGTGATATGGACATCTGGAAATGGAAGCAGAGGCATAAAATCTAGAATTCCAGCAGTCTCAGATAACATGGGTAGTTAAGTTTTATTTTAAACCCAACACAAGTACAACACCTGTGATGTTTTGCTTCAATCCAGCCAAAGCTGATTTTGAGTCTGAAAATTAAATACTGGAAACTGTGGTAGTTTTCTGTTTTAGAGACATCAAGATCACCTAGGGTTAAAAAAGGGGGAGGGACTTTGTTATTGTCTCACTAGGTGGTATTATAAATGCCATTTCCCCTCTCTGGACTTCAGTGTTGCCATCTGTAATATGAGGAGGAAGGACTAAATGATCTTGGGGCCCCTGCAACTTTGACAGTCTCTGGTGCTATATGGATTCACCAAATCAAAACTGTGACTCAGTTATTCTATTTATCTTAGCAAATTATTCTGAAATAGTTAATTTCATTATATAACTTACTCTTCCTCTGCTGCTCCTCAAAATGTGATTTAAAAGCCAAATTAACCTATTCAGGGCTTTGTAGATCCTGCCTAAGAAATATAATCTGCAGTGTTCTTATTGGCCCTTCCTCAGAATTTTGTCACAGTTTCCGACCTGATAGAATCTATTTTAAACTTTTTAATGCCCACCAAAGTTCTCTTTCAATCTTTTTGCTTACATTTTGCTAAACTGTGCTACTTACTCCTCCTTATCAATAAAATATCTCTGAATTTTTCTACCTCTGCTCCTATCATTTCCCTTAACCTGTATTACTATCTTGATCCTCTATAATTTGCTAAATACCCTAATGAGTATGACGTCAGAAGGAATAGCAGAATAAGCACTTCTGAAAATTTTCTTCCATAAAAGCAATGGTAACACTGGCAAATATTGTGAAAATTATCTTTCCAGAACTTTGGAAATTAACAAAAACTTGCAAGAATCCAAGTTTTTATTTATTTAAGAAAAGTAGCTGAATCAGTATAGTGAGCTTTGTGGCCCTTTGTCTATCCCCACCTACTCATCTCCATGGTGGTCATGAAAAGCAACGGCCTACAATCATGGTGAAAACCCATAGCCAGGCTGCCACCAGTGGATGTTCTTGCAACTTTACTGAAGTTGTTGATTAGAAAGAACCTACCTCAACACAATGAAAGCAATTTACGAAAAGCCCAAAGCTAACATCATGCTCAATGGTGAAAATGTCAAAGTTTTCCCACTAAGATCTGGACCAAGGCAAAAGTGCACAGCCTTGACAACTTTATTTAACATGATTTAGGAAGTTCTGTCCAGAGAAAATAGTAAAAAATAAAAGAAATTAAAGGTATCCAAATTGGAAAGTAAAATTATTTCTGTTTGAAGATGACATGATGGTATAGTAGAAAATCCTAAAAAAAAACTTTACCAAAAAACTGTTAGAACTAATCAACAAGTTTAGTAAAGTTGCAAGATACAAAATTTACATACAAAATTTAGTTATATTTTAATACACAATGATCTATCCAAAAAAGAAATTAAGAAAACAATCCCATTAACAATAGCATCAAAAATTTATTTGCGTCGTCTTCAATGTACTTTATCAATGTTTTATATTTTTCAGTGTATAGGTATTTTACCTCCTAGGTTAATCTTATCTTTAAAGATAAATGGAACATCTCTTGTTTATGAATGAAAAAAATTAATATTGTTAAAACATCTTTATCACTCAACGTAACCTATAAAATCAATGCAACCCCTTTTAATAGACATTTTTAAGTGACAATGACATTTAAAAAATAAACTTCAATGACATTTTTTAAATAAATGACATTTTAAAAATAAAATTTTAAATAATATTTTTGAAATAAATTTCAATTACTATTTTAAACATATATTTTTTAAATCCTAAAATTTATTTGGAACCACAAAAGATCCAAATAGCCAATGCAATCATTTGCAAGAAGAACAAAGCTAGAAGTATCAATTCCCCGATTTCAAAACATATTAGAAAGGCACAGTAATCAAAACAGTATGATACTGGCCTAAAAACAGACCAATGGAACAGAATAGAGAAAACAGAAATAAAATCATGCAGGTATAGTTAACTGATTCTTAGCAAGGGTGTCAAGAATATACAATGGTGAAGCAATAGCATCTTTATTAAGTGGTGATGAGAAACAAGATATCCACAAAAAAAATAATTAAATTGGAACTTTATCTTATACTGAACAGAAAAATATCATCTCAAAATGGAATAAAGACTTAATTGTCAAATCCAAAAAAATAAAATTCTTAGAAGAAACCGGAGAAAACACTTCTAGAACTTATACTTGGCAAAGATTTTTTAGATATGACACAAAAAGCACAGGCAATAAAAGCAAAAATCAATAAGCGGGACTATATAAAATGAAAAAGCTTTTGCACATCATGGGAAGCAATAAAACAATGTAAAGGCAACCTATATAATAGGAGAAAATATTTACAAACCATATATTTGGTATGAGATTAATATCCAAAATGTATAGCAACTCCTATAACACAATACTGAAAATAATCCCAAAGACCCCAGTTTAAAAATGGACATTAACCTGAAAAGTCATTTCTCCAAAGAAGACATCTAGATAGTCAACAGATATGTGAAACAGTGCTAACTTTAATAATCATCAGGACGATATAAATCAAAACCACAATGAAATATCATCTTACACCTTTTAAGATGGCTATTATAAAAAATAAAAGATAAATGTTGGTGAGAGTGCAGAGAAAACACACTGTTAGTGAGAATGTGAATTGTTATAGCTACTATGGAAAACATATAAAAATTCCTCAAAAATCTAAAACTAGAACTCCCATAAGATGCAATAATCATACTTTCGGGTATATATCCAAAAGAATCAGTCATTACATTGAAGAGATATCTGTACTCCTATGGTCATTTTAGCATTATTCACAATAGCCAAGGTA
>NW_011889258.1:659194-698912 GCF_000151845.1 Pteropus vampyrus
ACACACACACACACACACACACACACACACACACACACAATTGGTTTTAGAAAAGAAGGAAATCCTGCATTTCCGACGACAGGGATATTATGGTGGGTATTATGCTAAGTGAAATGAGTCCGACAGTAAAAGACAAATACTCCATGTTATCAATTTATTGTGGAATCAAAAACAAAAAAGAGACAAACTCGTAGAAATAGAGAATATGTAGTTGTTAAAGGCTGGGGATTAGGAGAGTTTGGCAATAAGCAGTGTCCACTGCAGAGCATTATTGGGATTTGTATGGATGCTCTAATCCAACTAAAGTTGGCATTTTCAAGGCCTGGCGCATTGTCAAACATTTACTAGATGCTCACAGAACATTTATGTAGGGAATAAATAAAGAGGGGCCAGAGTTCAGTGGTTCTGATAATAAATCACGTTATAAGTAAGATTATAGTTTATACTTTCACATTTACTGTTTAGTGGTTTTAAGTATACTGCCAAATTGTGCAACAATCACTACTAATTCTAGAAAATTTCCATCACCCCAAAAGAAACTACATATCCATTAACAGTCCTTTCCCATTTTCATATAACCTCAGACCCTAGAAACCACTAATTTAATATGTTTCAACAAATTTGCCTTTTTTAGACATTTCATAAAACTGGACTCATAATATTTGAAATTTTTATTCTGGCTTCTTTCACTAGGCATACTTTTTTTTCAATTTTATCCATATTGTAGTATGTATCAGTTATTTCATTAGTTTTTATGGCCAATTAGTATTTCATTGTATGGATATATCACACTTTGTTCATTTATCAATTAATAGATATTTGTATTGTTTCCACTTTTTTGGCCATTATGGATAATGTAGAAATGAACATCCATGTATAAGTTTTTGGGTGAGCATAGGTTTTCAATTCTCTTTGGTAGATATCTAAGAGTGGAATCTGTGGTTGTATGGTAACTCTATATGTAATTTTTGAGGAATTATCAAATTCTTTTCCAAAGTGGCTGCATCATTTTATATTTCCCCCAGTAATGTATGAGGGTTTCGATATCTTTACCTCCTTGTTATCATTTGCTATTATCTCTTTTTTATTATAGTCATCTTAGTGTCGAGACTGTGTGTGTTTGTGTGTGTGTGTGTAAACATGCATATGCATTTGCAAGAAAGTCATCAAAATCAACATTCAAAAGATATAGTTCTGGTCAAGATGGTGGACAAGAATAATACTGTGCTTACTTCCTCTCACAAGGGTAAAGGTAAAGGGGGTCAAATATATGGTGATAGAAGGAAATTTAACTTTGAGTAATGAACACACAATACAATGCACATATAACATATTATTGAATTGTACACTTGAAACATATAATTTTATTAACCAATGTAACCAATGTTAATGAAAAAATTACAACTAAATTACAGAACAGCCATCATTGGGAGTTGCCTGAAATCTAGCTAAACAAAAGTCTTACAACTGGGAACATACACTAGAGGCCACCTTGAGATTGGTAAGAGGCGGGAAATGCAGAACAGATCTTACATCTGAGTGTAGTGGTTGAGATCAGGAGGGAAATCTCAACTGTAGATATCTCCCAGGAAGAGCAAAGAATTCTGGCTCTGCAAAGACCAAGTTTTCAGTGCCAGGAAGAGAAATCCCCACAACTTCTGGCTATGAAAACCAGTGGAGATTATGGCTGAGCGAGACAGAGAGTGGCTGGAATTGCAGACATTCCTCTTAAGGGAGCACCATGCACACTTACTCACTGAAAGACTCACTCTGAGCTTTAGCACTGTGGCAGCAGCTTGAAAGGTGTCAATGAAATATGTGGAGGAACTAAATTCTCTGACTTCAGGGTGAGGGCTAGAGGGGCAGCTTTCTCCCAGACAGAAGTGCTGACAGAATCCATTGTTCCTTTGTTGAACCCTCTCCCCTCCTGGCCTATAGACGCAGGCTGACATATCTGGCCTCCTCCATTAATCTGATTAACACTGGTCACCCCAACCTGGAGATTCCCTGAAAACACACCCCACCCAAATTGTGTGATAACCCAAGCCACTGTCAGTGGATTTTTCCATACAGCCTGTCTTGGCGAACTCTGAAGACATTCCTAAAATCTCTCAAAGGTTTGCAAAACACAAACAAGCAACATCTGGCTTTGTTGTGCATCATACCACTTGATGAGCAGCATAAAGCATGGAAATAGTGGCAACCAGTCTCTTGAGGCACCTCCAAGCCCAGCATGGGGGGCTGCCATCAATGAATTGCTTGGTTACTCTTCCAGGTAGCCTGAGGTAAGACACAGGCTATGCCTGAATGTGGCCTGCAGGGAGCCCTTCCCAGGAGGCTCCAGGGCCAGTAACCCCTGTGGATGGCTTCAGACTGAGCCAGAGCACCACCTGGGATTGCATCTAAGGAAAACACATCCAAGGAGCAGACTGGGAAGTCACCACAAACTGCTAAAGCAAATCCTGCCCTGCAGTGTCAGCTCCTGCACAACAGGTTCTCCATTGTAGTTAACCACCAGTCCTCACAACAAATTATCTCTGAGGGTCAAACTATCCCACTGATGTGTCAATAGCAATTAAGGCTCAACTACAAGAGGAGGAAGGGCACACACAACTTATACAAGGGACGCACCAGGAGCACCTGACTCAGGTGACCAGAAAGACTATGCCACTGTGCCTCACAGGACACCTACTACCTAAGGCCACTTTACTAAGACTGGGAGACATAGTAGCCCTACCTAATACATAGAAACAAATACAAGGAGGCAGCCAAATTGGGGAGACAAAGAAACACATCCCACATGAAAGAACAGAAGAAAGTTCTAGAAAAAGAAGTAAACAAAATGGAGACAAGCAATCTATCAGATGCAGAGTTCAAACACAGGTTATAAGGATGCTCAATGAACTTAAGGGAAGAGTAGATGAACTCAGTGAGATCTTTAACAAAGAGATAGAAAATATAAAGATAAAAAATGTAAAATAGAACCAGTCAGAAATGAAAAATACAATAACTGGAACAAAGAAAACATTAATGGAAATCAGCAGTAGATTAGATGAAGCAAAAGACTGAATCAGTGATTTAGAAGATAAGGTGGCAGAAAACACCCAATCAGAACAGCAACAAGAAAAGAGAATCCCCCCCCAAAAAATGAGTTTAGTTAAAAGGGCCTCTGGGACAATATCAAACATACCAACATTAGCATTATAAGGGTACCAGAAGGAGAAAAAAGAGAGCAAGGAATTGAAAACCTATTTCAAGAAATTATGATGGAAAACTTCCCTAACCTGGCAAAGGAATAGACATACAATACAAGCCTAGGAAGCACAGAGTCCCAAAGAAGATAAACCCAAACAGGCTCGCACCAAGACACATAATTAAAATACCAAAGGTTGAATACAAAGAGAACTTTAAATGCAGTAAAAGAAAGGCAGCTAGTTACTTACAATGAAACTCCCATAAGACTGCTAGCTGATTTATCAACAGAAACTTTATAGGCTAGAAGAGATATGCATGAAATATTCAAAGTGATGAAAAGGATATACAACAACCAAGAATACTTCACCCAGCAAAGCCATCATTTAGAATTGAAGGACAGATAAAGAGTTTTCCAGGCAAGAAAAAGCTAAAGGAGTTCATTAACACCAAACCAGTATTACAGGAAATATTGGAGAGACTTAAGAAGACAAAAAAAAAAAAAAAGGAAAAAAAAGATTAAATAATAAAATGGCAATAACTACTTATCTGTCAATAAATATTTCAAATGAAAAAGAATTAAATGCTCCAATCAAAAGATAGGGTGACTGAATGGATAAGAAAAACAAGACCCTTGGATATACTACCTACAAGAGACTTACTTCAGTTTGAAAGACTACACAGACTCAAAGTAAAGGGATGAAAAGATATTTCATGAAAGTGGAAACAAAGAAAAAAAATCTGGTGAAGTAATACTTATACCAGAAAAAAGACTTTAAAACAAAGGTTATAATAAGAGACAAAGGAGGACCCAGAAATCCCACTTCTGGATATTTAGCTGAACAAACTTGAAACACTATTTTGAAGAAACATATGAATCCATATATTCATTGCAGCGTTACTTAAAATAGCCAAGATATGGAGGCAACCTAGGTGTCCATCAATTAATGAATGGATAACAAAGAGGTGGTACATATATACAATGGTGTATTACTCAGCTATAAAAAAGAATTAAATCTTGCCACCCGTAACAACATGGACAGTGCTAGAGGGTATAGTACTCAGTAGAATAAGTCAGACAGAGAGAAACAAATGTCATACGATTTCATTTATATGTAGAATCTAAAGAACAAAATAAACAATGAAAGAATATAGAAACAAATTCATAGATGCAGAGAACGTTTTGATGGTTGCCAAATGGGAAGGGATGTGGAGGGGAGGTGGAAAAGGGAAAGGAATTAAGAAATTGGTAGTTACAAAATAGTCATGAGGATGTAAGGTATAGCATGAGGAATATATTCAATTATTGTATTAATTATGTGTGGTGTGAGATGGGTACTATATTTATTGAGATGTTCCCTTCAGAAGTTATATAAATGTCAAATCACCATGTTGTACACCTGAAACTAATATAATATGCCAATTTAATTGAAAATTAAAAAATATTTTTAAAAATTACAACTAAATTATAGAACAGTCAACCTGGAGAACCATCTGAAGTCTAGCTGAACAGAAGACCTATAACTAAGGATATAAAAAAGAAGCCACCTCGAGACTATTAGAAGGGGCAAAAACCTGAAACAGGTTGGTCCTATACCCATGTGATAATTTGGAAGGATATCTCAGCTACTTCCCTCTAAACTGTGAGGAGTCTCAGCCCCACACCAGGCTTCCCAGTCTGGAGCACCAGGGCTGGAAAAAGGAGCCCCCACAACATCTGGCTAGGAAAATCAGCATGGATTCCACCAATTCAGATGAGATGGAAATTTGTGGGAAACATGGGTGTTCCTTGTAAAGGAATGGTGCTCAGATTCTCATTTCCAAGCACTCACCCTGGGCTCCAGAGAAGGGAATATCAGCTTAAGAGGTGCCAAAGATATAGAGGGCAAGACTGAGTTGAGTGGTTTCAGGACCAGGATTAGCGGCACAGCTGTCAGTGTCCCTGTGTTGGGCTCTCCTCCCATGTAGTCAGTGGGTGGGTGACATCTTTCCTGTGTTGAGCTCTCCCCTCACACAGGCACATCTGAACTTTCATAAGCTCTGCTTACTCCACCCTGATAACACCCTGGGAATCTACCCCACCCAACTTGTGCAACACAGAGGCTTTTTTCACAAATGGCAGGCAGCTAGTGTTGGCCCATGCTGCAGTCTTTTTTGGACATCTCTCAGGGGTTTGCACAGTGGCTAGCCTTGGTACGCTCTGAGACTTTTGCAGAGTGGACCCAGGCTCAGAATTAAGGCCAAATCTGAATCTGCATTAACCCATTGAACACCACTTGCCCCACACTCGTGACTCCCTGAGACTCCGCCCTACTCAACTCCCATGACAACCAAGGCTCTTTCAGAGACTTAGCCTTATCAACTAGAAGGTAGCTGCAGGCCTTGGGTATCCTGCATCTTTTGATGAGCTACCCCAGGCCTGGTACTGGTGACAGCCAGCCTCAGTTCACAGTGTGACTTCTCCCACGCATGTTCAGGTCCAGCACAATCAACAAACAAATGTAAATTGTTTTCTAGCTCCTACCAGATAGCCCAGAACCAAGCACAGGCAGTGGCTGGTCTTGGCCTGCAAAGGATCTCTTACAAGAAATTCCAGAACCAGCTCACCTAGTGGCCAGTTTTTAACCACAACGGAATACCACCCAATTAGCCCACAAGTGGCACATCCTAAGGGTGGTCTTGACAGGCACCAGAGCCCACTGGGGCAAATCTCACTTGTGGTGTCAGACCTCACACTACAGATTATACACTGTGGCTGTGACCAATTTTCTTAGCCAATAAGCCTGAGGGTCAATCCCATACACTGATGTGTAAGTAGCTATCAAGGCTCAACTACAACAGGAAAGCACACACAATCTACACAAGGAGCACTCCTGGAGCATCCAGCTCAGGTGACCAGGAAGACTATGTGACTGTGCTCCACAAGACACACTGAAAAGACTGAAAACATATCAGATTTACATAATACATAGAAACAAACACAGAAAGGCGGGCAAAATGAGGAAACAAGTAATATGTCCCAAATTAATGAACAGAGGAAACCTCCAGAAAAAGAACCAAACAAAATGGAGGCAAGCCATCTACCAGATACAGAGTTCAAAACGATGGTTGTAAAGATGGTTAAGGACCTTAGTGAGAACTTTAAGAAGAGATAGTAAGCATAAAAAAGGACATAGAAACCATAAAAAAGAACCAGTCATAAATGAAGAGTACAATAACTGAAAGGAAGAATATACTGAAAAGAATCAACAGCAGATTAGATGAAGCAGAAGATCAAATCAGTGATTTAGAAGACAAGATAGCAGAACACACCCAAACAGCTAAATAAATAAATCAATAAAGACATAAATAAATAAATAAATATTATTTAAGCTAGTTTAAAGGACCTCTGTGACATCAAGCATCACAACATTTGCATTATAGGAGGACAGGAAAGAGAAGAGAGAGAGAAGAAAAGATTGAAAAATTTGTGGAGAAATAATGACAAAAAACTTCACTATTCTGGTGAAGGAAATAGACATTTAAGTCCAAGAAGCTAAGAGATTCCTAAACAAGATGAAGCCAAAGAGGCCCACACCAAAATGCATCATAATTAAAATGCTGAAGGTTAAAGACAAAGAGAGAATCTTAAAAGTGGCAAGAGAAGGGCAGCTAGTAACATACCAGAAAGCTCCCACAAAGCTGTCTACTGATTTCTCAACAGAAAATTTGCAGGCCAGAAGAGATCAGCATGAAATATTCAAAGCAATGAAAAGCAAAGACCTACAACTAAGGATACTTTATCCAGCATGGCTATTATTTAAAATTAAGTGTTAGATAAAGAGCTTCCTAGACAAGAAAAAGCTAAAGTAATTCATCACCACCAAACAAGCATTGCAAGAAATGTTAAAGTGTCTACTTTAAGAAGAATAGAAGAAAACACATACATATAAATAATAAAATGGCAATAACTATGTACCTGTCAATAATCACTTTAAATATAAATGGATTAAGTGTTCCAAAAGGCATAGAGTATCTGAACGGACAAGAAAACAAGTCCCTTACATATGCTGTTTATAAAAGATTCACACAGACTGAAAGTAAAGGGATGGAAAAAGATATTTCATACAAAAAATCTAGTGTAGCAATACTTATACAGAGTGGACTTTAAAAAAAGGCTACATTGAGAGACAAAGAGAGATGTTATATGATAATAAAGGGATCAATCAATCTAACAAGAGCATATAACCCCTGTTAACATTAATGCACCAAACATAGGAGAACCTAAATACTTAAAGCAAATATTAATCAATGTAAAAAGAGAGATTGACAGCAATACAGTCATAGTAGGGGACTTTATCATCCCATTAACATCAAGAAATAGATCTTCCAGACAGAAAATCAACAAGGAGACAGTGGCATTAAATGAAGCATTAGATCAGATAGATTTAACTGATATTTTTAGAGCACTTCACTTCAAAGCAGAAGTATATATATTTTCAAATGCACATGGAATATTTTCCAAGGTAGACCACATGTTAGATCATAAAACAAGTCTCAATAAATTTGAGAAGGCTGAATTATACCAATTATCTTCTCTGACCACAATGGTTTGAAACTAGAAATTAATTAGAAGAAATTAATTACAAGAAAAAAAAAACCTGAAAAACACATACACATAGAGGCTAAGTAACATGCTACTAAACAATGAATGGGTTAACAATGAAATCTAGAAAGAAATCAAATGATACTTTGACAAAAATGAAAATGAAAACACAATGACAATTTTGAAAACAAAATTTATGGGTGGAACACAGCAAAAGCAATCTTCTGAGGAGAAGACGTAGCAATAGTCTACATCAAGAAACGAGAAAAGTTTCAAATAAATAATATTATACCTAAAGGAACTGGAAAAAAGAAAAACAAAGCCAAAAGTTAGTAGAAGGAAGGAAATAATAAAGATAGAGCAGAAATAAACAAAATAGTGTCAAAAAAAAAAACAATAAGCTTAATGAATCCAAGAGCTGATTCTTTGAAAAGTTAAACAAAATTGGTAAACTTTTAACCAGACTCATCAAGAAAAAAAAAAAAAAAAAAGAGAGAGAGACAATACCTAAATAAATAAAATTAGAAATAAAGTGGAAGTGATATTTGACACCACGGAAATATAAAGAATTATAAGAAAGTACAAGGAACAATTCTATGTCAATAAATTTGACAATCTGGAAGAAATAGATAAATTTCCTGAAACACGGAATCTTCCAACTGAATCAAGAAGAAACAAAATCTGAACAGACTAGTTACTAACAAAATTGAATCATTAATAGTACAAAAATCCCCACAAACAAAAGTCCTGGAACAGGACTTTTATGGGTCAATTTTACCAAACATTCAAAGACGAATTAATATCCTTTTCAAACTATCCCAAAATATTTAATAGGATGGAAGGCTCCCAACCTAATTTTACGAGGCCACCGTTACCGTGAATACAAAGGCAGACAAAGACGTTAGAAAAAATAAAATTATAGGCCAATATCCTTGATGAACACGGATGCAAAAATCCTCAACAAAAGATTAGCAAACTTAATTCAGCAATACATTAAAAAGATTATACAGCACAATCAAGTGGTATTTATTCCTGAGATGCAAGTTGTTTTCAATATCTGCAAATCAATTAATGTGATATATCACATAAACAAAATGAAGGATTAAAATCATAAAATTTAATCGATAGATGCTGAGAAATCATTTGTCAAATCCAGCATCCATTTATAATAAAAATTCTCAGCAAAGTGGAAATAGAAGGAACATACCTCAGCGTCATAAAGGCCACATATGACAAACCCTCAGCTAACATCATACACAATGTGGAAAGGCTAAAAGCATTTTCCCTAAGGTTGAGAACAAGACAAAGATGTTTACCTTTACCATTTTCATTCAACATAGTGTTGGATGTCCTAGGTACAGCAATCAGACAAGAAAAAGAAATAAAAGATATCCTAATTGGTAAGGAAGAAAAGTGTCATTATTTGCAGATAACATTATACTATATAGAGAGAGAACTCTCAAGATTCCATCAAAAAACTATTAGAACTGAGAAATGCATTTTGTAAAGTAGTAGTATATAAAATTATGTTTAGAGATTAGTTGCATTTTTATATACCGATAACAAATTAATGAAAGAGAAATTAAAAAAAAAATCTCGTTTATGGTTGCATTAAAAAAAGAAAATACCTAGGAATAAATTTAACCAAGGAGGTAAAAGATCTCTACTTGGAAAATTATGTCATTGAAGAAAGAAATTGAGGAAGATACAAATAAATGGAAGGATATACCGTGCTCATGGATAGGAAGAACTAACATCATTAAAATGTCCATACTACCCAAAGCAACCCATGGATTCAATAAATTCTTATCAAAATACAAATGGCATTTTTCACAGAATTTGAACAAATAATCCTAAAATTTATATAGAAACACAGAAAATCTTGAATGGTCATGGTAACCTTGAGAAAGAAGAACAAATTTGGAGGCATCATGCTGATATCGAACTATACTACAAGGCCATAGTAAACAAAATAGCATGGTGCTGACAGAAAAAAATGGTCACATAGATCGATGAAACAGAATAGAGTCCAGAAATAAACCTACACCGTTATGGTCATTTAATCTATGATAAAAAGGAAGAAAAATATAGAATGGGGTAATGACAGCCTCGTCAATAAATGGTGTTGGAAAAACTGTACAGTTATATGCAAAATAAAAAAAGAAACTGGACCACCTTCTTACACCATATACAAGAATAAACTCAAAATGGATAAAAGACTTAACTGTAAGACCCAAAACCATAAAATTTATAGAAAAAACATAAGCAGTTATCTCTCTGACATTGCTCTTTGTAATATTTTTTTCTTGATATTTCACCTTGGGCAAGAGAAACAAAAGAAAAAATAAACAAATGAGATTACTTCAAACTAAAAATGTTTTTGCACAGCAAAGGAAACTATCAAAAAAAAAACAGAAAGACAACCTACTGAATGAGAGAAGACATTCACCAACGATATAGTCAATAAAGGGTTAATATCCAAAATTTATAAAGAACTCACACGACATAACACCAAAAAACTAACAATCCAATTTAAAATGGGCAGAAGACCTGAATAGACATTTCTCCAAAGAGGACATAGAGATGGCCAATGGACATATGAAAAGATGCTCAAGATCACTAATCAACAGAGAAATGCAAATTAAAACCACGATATCACCTCACACGAGTCAGAATGGCCATCATCAATAAATCAACAAACAAGTATTGGTGAGGATGTGGAAAAAATGAAACTCTTGTGCACTGTTCGTTGTTGGGATTGCAAATTGGTGCAGCAACTATGGAAAATGGAATGGAGGTTTCTCAAAAAAATTTATTAAAGGTACCATATGACCTGGTAATTCCACTTCTAGGTATCTATCTAAAGTAATCCAAAACACTAATTCAAAAAGATATATGCACCTCTATGCTCATTGCAGCTTTATTTACAATAGCCGAACTATGAGAGTAACCTAAGTGCCCATCAACAGTTGATTGGATAAAGAAGAGGTACATATATACCATGGAATATTACTCTGCCATAAAAAAAGAATAAGATCTTGCTATCTGCAACAACATGAATGAATCTAGAGGACATTATGCTAAGTGAATTAAATGAGACAGAGAAAGACAAATGCCATATGATCTCAGTTATGTGTGAAATTAAGAACAAAAGAAATGAACAAACAAAATGAATAGATGTACTGATACATAGAACAAACTAATCATTGCTGAATGGGAGAGTAGTTTAGGGGATGTATGAAAAAGGCCAAAGGATTAAGAAGTACAAATTTGTAGTTACAATATAGTCAAGGGGATATAAAGTAAAGCATAGGGATTATAGTCAATAATATTTTAATAACTGTATAGTGCCAGTTGAGTGCTGGGCTAATTGTCAGGGATCACTTATTAATTATATAAATGTCTAATAAATATGCTGTATATCTGAAAAAACCTAAACTGTTTAGGATTATAAATGAACTAAGAAGCTTTAAAGAACAGCAAGAGAATAATAAACACAAAATTCAAGGTAGTAGTTAGGTATGGAAGGTAGGCAGAGGGATCAGAGTAGGATGAACATATGAACATCAGATGCATTTCTTAAGCTCTTTGGTAGACTCATTGGTGTTCATTTCTTTATTACTCTTTAACTTTATTCATAAATTACATAGATGCTTTTGTATACGTTATATTTAATTAAAATGTGGATATATTTTTAATTAGTCAGCATTCAAAAGCAAGGAATTATTAGTGAGCTCACTCTCAGACAGGAACAAAGTTTTGGCAGTATAATTTTTTTTTTTTTATGGGTAGCCCTCCACAGGTGTGCATTTGTGTGTAGTGAGGGTGAGAAAGTGGATATAACTCAATCATGACTATCCCTAACATCCAGAAGCTACATCTATTGGAAATAAAAGGTATTGTTTTCCCCTTGTCCACAAACATTATCTACAAGAAAATGAAATATGTTGGAGACAGGAAAACAATTCCATCCTCAGAAGTATTGCCAACATGTCTTTGTAGCTGCTTATGAATACATGGATAGGTTCCTTTCGATAACTCCTGTGAATGGGAATAATTGCAGTGACATCTAGGGAAGCACCGCATGGACATGTCACATATTTGTTAAACAAAAACTAACAGCAACAAGAAAAACACCATGGAGTCTGGGCTTTCTGAAAATCCATAGAGTACAGCTACTGGCTCCCTCTGCTGGTGAGCTCCAAAGGGTTGGATAAGAAGTGGCAAGTGATGCTTAGCTCTAGAGTGTTAGCAGCAAAGGCTTCTGTAAGGCTCTGAAAGTAATCATGAGGATACTAGGTGGCATTTTTCAGGAGATTTGAGCAACTGAAGAACCACTTAAGTTAAACATTGAAAACATAATCCTGCACACATCTAGGTAATTTTGGCTTAAAGAAAGGTGTATTAGAAACAAAGAAAAATAAAAGGCTGATAGTCTTAAATTCACCAGCAGACTGTAGAAAGCTATGATATTAGACTTTAATTTTAAGATTTTTAAACTGTCATCTAACTATGCTGGTAAAAAAAAATGCTACATAGAAAAGCTAAAATTGTATTAAAAGGCAATCAAGAAGGCATGTAGTCATTTGCTAACTACTATATTTGATAATTATCAATAAACAATTCATATGGCACTTCAGAGACTACCATGTTTGCTTAGAATTAGGAAATTTTGGGATTTTGCTCAATCCCCCTAAGTCATGATTGTCAATTTATAGATAAGTCCACTAAAGAGAAACAAGGTTATTTGGTTTTCCCTATATAGTAATATGGACATCATGATGATGATGATGATGATGATGATGATGATGATGATGATGATGGAAGTGGTGGTAATATTTATTAAAGTCTTACTGTCCTTCCTTAGACCAGGTATATGTATTATTTCATTAAATTCTCACATGATTTGTGAGATATAGGACCTGTTACTATATCCATTTCATTGATGAGGAAATAGAGGTTAAAATAGTTTAAGTAATTTCCTCCAGGTTACACAACTCTAAAATTGCAGAGTTGGAATTAAGATACCAAGTAGTCTGACTCCCAAAAGCTGTACAGCCTCTTTAGTTACTGCTAACAATTGGGTGAGCCAGGACTTAACATTTCCTAACTGCAATGCTAATGTTCTTTCCATTCTCTCTTTTGACCCATAACAGAAGGCTCTTTGCACCATCAGAAAGGCTGGGAGGCCACACTTATAAATGACGATGGTCAAATGGATTGTGTCTTTGTGGACATAGGTAGGTAGCTGGACACTGCATCCAGAAAAAAATTGGTGTATAGTCCAAGTACTTAGAACTACCTATTTTTTTCTTAAAACAAACAAAAAACAAAAACAAAAAAAAACATCCTTTTAAGC
This sequence comes from Pteropus vampyrus, assembly GCF_000151845.1. Lineage (NCBI taxonomy): Eukaryota > Metazoa > Chordata > Mammalia > Chiroptera > Pteropodidae > Pteropus > Pteropus vampyrus. Next base: position 672,331 of record NW_011889258.1, read on the forward strand.
CAAGAAAAAGGTGGTAGCCCAGCAGATGAGACTGTTCAAAGGAAAATTTGAAAGCGGCCCTCTTAGCCCCAGCTGCAATTTGACAAATGCAAAGAGCTATCATGTGCCACTGCTGGAGGAAGCTGGAGTTAGCACACCCCCTTGCAAGTTGGTTTCTCTATTTCTCATCTCATAATCACTTGGGTGGCTGTTTCCATGACACCCACATTTCAATTTCCCAGCTTAACCACATTCAAACAAGAATGCAGGCCTTGGTTACAGCAGCTGCGAACTGTTTTATCATGTGTCTAACAGGCACGGCTTATCTACTTTCCTCTATATGTGCAATAGGACGGTGTGGGGTGGGTGTTCAAAAAATAGCAATAAAACATTACCTGAAAGATATTTAGAAGTTTCAAAGCTAAAGAAACATATTTTAACCTACACAAAAGAAGGCAAAATCAGAAAAGAAAGGAGGAACAACTTTTTTCTGCCCTTGGCTTGTGGGGACAGGGGTGTGGCAATAGTGGCTTCTACTAGGCTGTTTCACAAGTGCGATATGAAAGCACACACCTTTTTTTTTTTCTCTGAAATGGAGTGGTAGGCTTCCGGGACCCATAGAGAAAAGTGGTGGGGTGTGGAAGTCATTGCGGACACTAAAGAAAACCTAAAATGTAAGCTAATAATATAGGCTGCTAGGTTGTATTTCATTTTGAACATGTACACATGAACAACAAAGAAATAATTGTGTTTAAATGCACTTGCTTGCTGAAAATCTGGACAAAGAACATTGTAGTAGAAATTTCCATAGAGAGAAAAAAAGATTAGGAATCAACTTGAATATTTACTCGTGTGAAAAAGATAAATAGTAAACTTGTCAAATGGCCTAGGAACCTTAGGTATGAACATGCAAAGAGAATGCACAATCAAATACACGAACAAGCATGTATATATTTATATATGAAGCCTTTGTATATACCCAGTAGAGAAAGCTTGCTGGCTAGTGCACATCCCACTTGAACACAACGTATATACAAATATGCCTCACATTAAGGAGTGTTTTCAAGTTCATTGTAATCAACCAGACAAATAATATTCTAAGCTTATATGAAACTGGTAGCAAAGAGGGCATGATGAGGAATTCTTTATCTTAAAATAGTGAAAACAAACACTATTTCACCTCATTTAATCATCACAACAAGCCTATGACATAGATTCTATCATTACATTATACAAATGAAGAAACTAAGGCACAAAAGTATTAAATAACTTGCTAAAGATTGCATTGCTAATAAGTCAAGTTTTGACTTTAGGCAGTCTGGTACCAAAGTCTGTGCTTTTCACCATTGTAGTTAGCAAGTGGAAAGAAGTCCTTCAAATCCAGTGGAAAAAGTGGGTGCTGACCCATTCCACCCTTTTCCCATCCTAAGCTTCTATGTATTTTTTTTTTGTGAGTTGCTGTTCTATGTCAGTGGGTGGGTGGGTGGGAATTTAAGTCTTAGAGATATTTTAGATGGGGAAGAACATGTGGTTTGAAAAGTAATTGTTATTTGCTGAGAAAATGATCTCTTTGTAATGAACCCAGAAAAGACTCTTCTTTTCCCTTAGCCTCTAACTGTTAAAACTGTACATGATCTAGATCTTACCTTAGATTGCATTTCCTTTAAAAGAGAAAATACATGTTCAGAATGATTTTTGGACAACATTTTAAGCAAATCTTCAAGATTTTCCCCTCAGCTATTATTTCCTGGTTCATGAAAAGAACTGGGTCATCTAACACATTCTGTTGTATTTGCTGGAATTGGATTTTTACTGTAATATTTATATCCATGAGTGAGATGTTTGGTACATTACCATTTCATGCAGATAGATTAAAGCAGTCTTTTAGCTGATATTTCTTATTCAGTGCTCAAGGAAGCTTTTCCCAGTTGGTTGAACCTTTACAAATGGACATCTTTCCATTTTTAAGCAAGACTTTTGATAAGCAAAAGTGTCACCTTTTTTCAGACCCCTCTTCCAGAGAGATTGAATCTCACTAAGTAGATCCTGGACCACTGGAAATGTGTAAACTAAGCACACCAATGTTTTTCTTTAAATATCCACCTATACAAATATATAGACTCATGGATTAGACAAAGAAACTATAACACTCTAAATATAGGCAATTCTGATAGTTATCTCACTCATGTTAATTACAGATGGTATGCACAAAGTAGTGAGATTAAGTTGGCTTTCTCTAAGGGCCATTATTATTAATTCTTTGTATTGTTTTTATTTTATTGCAAGGAGTATAGACAACTGAGAAACTATTAAGGTATTGCTTGTTTATAAATATGCATGGAATTTTAGCTGAGGCCTAAGAGAGGAGGAAGGAAGAAGAATTTTAAAGGTAGTATGATCTAACTGTTGATTAAACATAAGAGTTCAATAATAGGCACATTCAAGACAGTAGAATTGAGCCATGGCTTCAGTATAGGGTACAAAGTAACATCTCTGGTACTAAGGCAAAATCCTTTTGTCTTCTCTGAATGCAGTTCTGGGCCTGCTTTTAGGTCCTGAAGACTAGTATGTGAGCTATGATCCTGGATGACCAGATTTAAGATCCTGGCAGTTACCAAGATTTGCCTTCAGGATAAATAATATGTGAAAGTAGAAACAATAGTACTTATTGGAAAATTTAAATTTCCCAGATAAAGTGTTTAGAATATTTCTTATAAAAGATAATTACTGCATGAGATTCTTGAATGGCACAATAATGTAGTAAGGCTGGATTTACCTAAGCGACAACACAAAAGTTATTTTAAGTCCAATATCACCATTTAAAATATATCACCGCCTATGTAGACTTGAGGCAGAATTACTGCAAACATTAAAGTTCAGGACCAGTGGCTCATAGATGGTTGGAAGTGTGAAAGTTAAGTGAAATTATAGTGGCACTTGAGTAGTGAATGAATTTCAACAAACAGGTGTCAATAAATTGCATTTGAGAATTACTAGTGATGTGAAACACATATACTTTTCTAATGAAGAAAAGCCATGAAATCTCTGGAGGCTCCACTATAAAGCTCAAGCTAAGTTGAAGTTAGTCTCTTTATGAATACCTCACATTCTCGGACACTATCCACTGCTGCTGATGAAATATGACCTGATCAACTGCTCAGACCACAGAGATATTTCACCTCAGGTTGGGGGATTTCATATATTCAAGTTTCCGTCACACTTAGGAAAAGAATGAGAGCTGGCAGACTTTGAAAGACTATGATTCAACTTGGGGATTAAGCCTGAAAAAGAAGTCAGAGAAATCCAAGGAGGAGAAAAGGGAAGGTGTGAAATGGGAGAGTGGCTTGAGATCTTGCCAAGAGTGTTAGATTTTCTCTGGGTTCTCATTATGAACAAGTTGTTATTTTGAGATCCTTACCACTGCACACTACAGAGAGAAGCTATGGTGAGAATATTATAAAGAAATAAATAAAAACACCATACATTGTATATGTATAGACATATACATGATATGGATTTATAAAGCAATTGAAAATATTGAGTCCCAGTTGGAAAGAACTATTTGTGTATCTGGACTATTCATTAGTCACATTGGCACTTATCTTTCTTTCTCTGAGCCACGTTTTCATTGAAAGTCATAAACAGAGGCAACAAGAGGATTGTTAAGAAGTAACATGGATAACTAGAACATTTGCAAAGTTTAACAAAATGGTGTCATCAGAACTATGAAAATATTTTCCCTAGAGTCAGGGTACAGTGTGGGTGGCACTACCTTGTCTAAGTGGAAAATGAGGGGGAAAATACTGGAATATATAGTGTCATGCCACCCTACAGTGTCAACGAGCTCACTTCTCTTTCCCCCTGTTATAACCAAATGCAAAATGTACACACAGGTGTTTTTGTTTACTAACTTTAATATAGACATATATAAGCTACACAAACCCCGTTTCCTCACCTAACTACTATTCTGTTTAGATTTTTACAGGGTCTTTATATATTATTAAACATAGCAGAATTCTTTTTCACAGAAGTTACCATTCTGTTTTAATTCTTTGTTACATTCAATTTTTTTCTACAAATGACCTTTACCTACTGTATCATATCTTTATCTCCCAATCTCTCTTAAAACCTGAATTCCCCATTTTCCCCCAAAAAACTCTATTACTTTTTATTTTTAAAGCATTTCAAAAAGATTACTAAATCCTGTGGTGTTGAATTTTCATACAGTAAAGATCAGGTTAATAAAGTAAATAGCTTCAGTAATTTATTTTAATTAGTGATGTAAATTAAATGTCAAAACACTTTTTTGTTGTTTTTACTGTTCACTTTTTACTGTATTCTATTACCATCTTACCACTCTCCCTTACCTTCTCTATTTTAAAAATTCATTAGATTTTTGTTGGTACTTTACTTTGTTATACACCTTCGACTGTGATATTTCTCCAGTGAAAAACCTATCCCCAAATTATTTCAGATTTCAAAGTGAAAGAACACGGGGACTCCTATGTTCCGCCTTGCACAGTGACATAAGACACCTGAGCCCTAGCCAGTGTCTCATCTTATTTACTACGATTTAGAAAAAAATAGAGGGAGGGGGTGGTTATTGGTTTTACCTCTAGACTTAAATCCTTTACTCATTTACATTAAAAAGAATAAATTAAATTAATAAATAAAATACAGAGATGTCAGAAAATATTCCTGTGAATGTCACTAGTGACCCTCAATCAACACATAAAATAATATTTTCTCGAGTCTTCATTGTCCTTGACTTTTTAAATTGTTTGACATTGTTCACCACCACCTTTTGAAATTTTGTTCCCTTAGTTTTCTTAACACAATAGCTATCCTGATTTTCTTCCTATCTCTGTGTTTATTTCCTTTTTTTTCTCCTTTTGGTACAACTCTCCCCTTGCTCAACCATTAAACATTATTCTTCCCTAGGTCCTTACATTCAAGACCCATTACTCTTCTCCTCATGCTGTCTACTAATGCTAAGCAAGCCTATCTATTCTTATAATTTTAACTCCTACCTCTGCACTGATGATTCCTAAACCTTTATTTCTTGCTTTATCTTCTCTCCTCTTTGGTTCTTAACGGTATTCTGAAACCTGCCCTGATCAAAGACAGTAGAATAGCTAAAGACATACTGTTCTTAGCTCTCTTGCATTTATCAATATTTAGAGGAAATTTATGGCCATGATAAATGTTATTTGAAAGTGAAAATCAGCAATTTAGTCACCTGAAGACGAAAGAAAAACTGTGCGAAATGATCTATTCAGTTGTATTTGCAAACTGTGTAGATCAAAGTTTATGCCTCCTTCTACAAGTTTACATCAGGGGAGCAGTACAGCTTCTTCCAGGGATGCTCAGAATAGTTTAGGAGTACAAGTCTGTGCCTTCTTTTCAAGAGATATCTCAACATTAAAGGGAGAGTTTAAGATTTTGAACCCTACCATTATTACCTCCTCATCTGAAACACTATCACTGCTACTTCCAGTGACAACCTAGTCTAGATTGAACTTAGCATCTCATAAGAGGCCAAAATAACTTGCTTTTACAATTATGCTGCCTACTCTGCCACTAATGTACAATGTGGATCACATGAATCAGAAATACCTCCCCTGCTAGTTCTCAATAATCTCTTCTTTAAAGTGGGGGCAATAACATCTCCTTTTCCTACCTTCTTAGGTTGCCTGAGACTCAAGAAGTTAATGAAAGTGAAGATGCTATTTACATAAGAGAATTTCATTAATCTCTATAATATGTATGTATATAATTCTACTATGTTGCTTCCTTTGAAAGGCATTTGAAATTGCTCTTTCATGGTGACTAAAAAAATATATTTTGCTTGGGAATTTAGTTTGTTCTTTTGGTTTTATTCTAAGTTGCAAATGCTCAAATAACTCCTTGTCATTCATGGTGTAAATGCCCCACACTAGTACAGAACCTATACCTCAGCTTGTAAAACAAACATGCAGCCCAAAGTCTAGACTGTCATTTGAGGTTTATCCTGACCATCAGCTGAAGATGGCAGTTTTTGTGAATGTTTATGGTGAAATAAGAATCTATGTCTCATCTCTCTTGCTGTCCTGACACCTTTTAAAAAAGCGTATGTGTTTATATACTTGTCATAGTAATTTCCGAGAAGAACAATGTCAACATGTGGTAAGATAGCCTTTCATCTAGTAGGCAAGTTGCTCTTGCAGAAGGTGACCTAGGCAGTGCTAATGCTTTTGGAAAAGATGAACACTCAGCAGACATCCATTACTAAAACACATGGCACTGAGTGGAAGGAGATGAATAAGGAGTTGGAGAGACAATAATTTTATAATTTATTTTTTTGTGACCATTAATGAAATCACAGAATCTAAGGGCTGACAGCAATTTTGAGGTTATCAGGTCCTGTGTTTCCCAAATTTCAATCATTCTTGTATCTCCTGCATGATTTTTCCATACCTGCTTATCACCACTTAATATATATGCATATCTTTCCTTAATTTATTTGAATTGCATTTTATTTAAAGTTATTTAACTTCCTTTAAAAGGACATATTACATTACTATATGTTTAGAAAACAAATCACATCTGACACAAAGAGATGGTAATTGCAAAAAATAAATACTAATTTATTATAAATAGTAATTCATTAGTTATTAAAATATTTGTCCATAAATCTCCCCAAATTATCTTGTATTTCACATATGCCAAATGGGCTCAGTTCTACATCTGTTCTGTATCCATAAAATATGTAAAAAATCTGTTTCCCAAGAAGGCTGGCTCCTGTCTGAGGTCACACAGCAAGGCCATGGCAAAAATGAGACTGATCTGGTTATAGGAATGTTTCACTATCTGAGAAAGATAACTTATTTTCTGTATACTCCATGGAGACAAGTTCTACATTAAATAATCCTTTGAAAGAAAAGTTATTACTTGAACTTTAGTATGTTGTCACATAACTTTTCCTTCCTAAACTTACTGACACATTTAGACTTGTATCCTCAATTATGAGAGGTGCTGCTGTAACATTCAAAGAGTTAAAGAGAGGAATTAAAATATGGGAAAGAACATCCTCAGAGTTGGACCAGAGAAAAAATATTGATATAGATGGATTCAGATGGGCAAAGCCTTAATCTATGCAGACAGCAGAGAAAATTAGACACTGATCACATCTCCTAACAGCTATGTAACTCTTGGGGGCTCATGAAAGACAACACAGCAGCCAACTAGGGTAGGAACACCAGGTTTAACTGGAAATCCTAATGACCAAGGAGGAATTTGGAGCATAGGGGGGAGGGGGAGAGAGGGAGGGAGAGAGAGAGAGAGAGAGAGAGAGAGAGAGAGAGAGAGAGAGAGAGACACACACACACACACACACACACACACACACACACACACACACAGACACTGACTTTTCTAAATCAACTACTTCCAGGGTGTGTTTTCTTGGATTTAATAAACAGCAGGCCCAATTCTCTATATTTCCTCTATTTTTATCTCTAAATATAAGCTGCAAGAATTGGTGCTCAACATGTTTCAAAACTAAGTATATTCCTCATTTAGCATCAACATGATTAGAATGGTAGCATCTCCAACTAAAATTACTATTAAGGTATTAGCTTTATTAGTTGTTATTAGCTAAATGAACATTAATCAAAACCTAGCAAATATACAGTAAATGACTTTAAATTTTTAAACCAAAAATTCAGAATTATACAGAACCTGGGAGAACATTTAGTATAACCATCTTAAATAATCAGATAAAGAAACTAAGGCCCAGTGAGGGATGGAACATGCCTACATTAGCAAGTTAACATTACAATTGCAGTTAAAATCCAGGTGTCCTGACTGCCAGTATAATTCTATTTCTAAATACCATATTCTGTCTGAATGTCAGTTTTTGCCTCTTTTTCTCTCACTTTCCACCCCCACCCTTGCTTTAGAAAGCATTTATTCTTGCAAGTACAAGGTATTTTAAGTGACTATCCTCTCTTTTAAAACTGAAATTGCAGTATTCCATTTAAGGAGATGAGTTTTTATTCAAAATAAAACTCAATTCCTAAGTTTATAAAACTCATTTAGCTTTTACCCAGCCAATACTTCATATTTTGGCCCTATTCCCTCATATCAACTTGAATCTAAACCAGGTTCCCGAATGGGTGACTTGACTCTAATCCAGATCTGACATCTGTCTCTCTTTCATGCACCTGGCTTCATTTATCTTTGTACATTTTAGTGTGTTTACACTGCCTACATAAGTTTGGTTTTCTAATGTCTTCTGCTCCCCATGACCCTTACTTTTCAATATCTGAATTTTTTTCTTAAAATGTTTTCAAAATGTTGATTGCCCAGAAACATTCTTCAAGGAGAGATAGAGCAAAAAGCCTTTAGAGGAAGACATATTTTTTGCAAATGCTCAGTATATTACTGAGGTAGCACTTTTCTTGGCAAATTGTCTCTTATGCCCCAAGATACACAAATAAAATTTTACAAAATATGAAAGTTGAAACAAAAATTCAGGGTGAAGCAACAGAAACTCAGCAACATTTAGAGAAAAAACAGTGTCAGTGTGTTTGAACGTTAGTATGTTTAGGCCAAATTGCCTAATTATGTTAGATTGAAGGTGAGAAGTATATTGCATTTCATGAAGTGGAAGACATTTTTGGTCACTCTTCTGTCAGGTTGTCTTCTGGAGTGGAAAAAATCACAGAAAATAGTTTAAAAAGGATTTGGACAGTCTGATACTCTTTCACCTCTAAATTTAAGCCTTTAATTTTTTTTTTTTTGCTTGCTAGCTTATTTACCAAATAACTAAGAGGTTTTGCTTATTTATTAGTTTATTTATTTTTTTGAGGGGATTCTGTATATTAAGTTAGTTTTTTGCTACATAAGCTCTCAGTTGTTGGCTGTGCTATGTAAACAGAAGCTACATATGGTCTTTATTTGCAGGTATTAAAAGGTATCTTCTCTTCCAGGAAAATTCGGTATATTTATATGTAGCCAGAGACTTAACTACACTCTCCTTGATCCATTTCACTGTTGCTCCCTGGTTCTTCTCCCCTGCTGATGATTCATCAACATTCTGTGTTTATCTACAGAGTGAGTGATGATAGAGGAATTGCTTTTTTAATTGTTTTATTCTCCTTAAAAATTAAAGTTTTAATAAACAGATTACCAAATTGTTTTGGAAATGCTCTTTCAAATCAATTGTTCCAGAATTGAATTGTATTGAGAAGTGTCCTGCTCCCTCTTCCCCTATTCATAAACATGCACACCCTATTACAGATTTGTTAGTTTTGCTGAATAAAATTAAGGGAACCAACTGGTGTAATATAATTCAAATAATAAAGTTATAATCTCCACACATGTGAATTTAATCACATTTTTCTTAAAAGCAAAAACCCCCACTTTAGCACAATAGTGTACAGTATCAAAAACAGGCACACTCTCTTTAGCAAGCCTCCATTTATAAAACTTTTATATGTGTTGACATCTTTTATAACAAATTCTTGATCATGGTTATGATCATGGATCATTAAAATCTATCCATTATACATAATGTTTTAATTTCCCGTTACATAGCTCTTCCCCAACATGTTCATTCTAAAAATAATTTTCGTTATAGAAATATTCAAACTTAAACAAAAGTAGAGAGAATAGTGTAATGAGCCCTAATGTGCCCATAACACATCTTAAATGATTAAGAACATATTGCAAATGTTAATGTACTTATCTGCCCTCCCTCACAATTTTTCTATAGTATTTTAAATCAAATCCTAGATATGATGTAATTTCATCCATAAATGCTTTAGTAAGCATCTCTAACTGATGAACACAATTCTTTTTTTGCATTATCCCATACACAATTTTTTTACTGGACTTGTTAGCTTGCTATATTAGGAAGAGCCCCACAGAAGACTGGGAATCCTGGAATCTCATCTTGATTCTATCAACATCCAATTCTCTGACTCCTTAGGACCTCAGCTTCTCTTTCTATTAAATAAGAGAGTTGAATATGATCTTTAAGACCTCATTAATCTCCAAGATTCTGGATTTAAATAGCAAAAGTGATTAAGTTTGAGAACCTAACTTTTATTTATTTTTATAAGGCGAGCATAGAGAAAAGATTAGAACCTGGTATCTTTAAACACTAACTGCATTGAGAATCTGAGTTTGAGGTAGAAACTTTTAAAAATTAGTGAAATAAGTTTCAAGCATAATTATTTCTATCTTCTTAGAAAATGTTTCCTTTAACTGCCTACACAGGAACACCCAATAACTATTTGAAAACAATAGTAATGTGGTTTCATCATTCTAACCACCTTCCTCCTTAAAAGGCTAGAACTGGCTTGACAAAGGGCTTTTAAAGCCTGTGGCGCCCTCTTTTGACCCCTAAATCATGGCTTTTGTTTCTGAACTGGCTTGGGCTGTTGGCTTTCTCCTTACCTTATCTGTTACTTGATATATCATGCAAAAATTCAGACCTGAGTGGTGGAAGACACAGGTCCTACGAAAGAAATCTGGATACAGCTCCATGGTGAATATGTTACATATTCTTCTAGGTTTTCACTTTGAAATTTTTTTCCATAGAGGAGTCAGCATTGAAATTTGAAATGTTATAGAAGTCTAACTCAATCAACAAGCTTGTATATAAAAAAAAAATTATGAAAAGAAATGAGAATTTTATGCTAAAACATTAAAATGTGTTAAAAATATAATTACTGTATTAATATTCAAACTTCACACCATTAACTGTGTGCCTTAATAACAGAAATCAAGGTGGGCTGCTCTAAACAACTTATTCTCTGTACTTTAAAATTATTTTATGATTCCCTATTCGAAGATAGATGTTCTCTTTGGAAACGTCTAACGTTTTATCTCATGCCTCTTTATTATCCATTCATGCTAATTTCCTTTCCTATCCCTCACAAATGTTGCTTAAAAGGACTTTTTGACAAAATGTCCTCCTCTCCCCTTGACATTCATCCAAGCAACTGCCATTCCCATTATTTTCAGGCCCATTACAACGTTTACCTGCTCAAGGAAATATTTCTTGAATGTTCCACTTCACATTACACTTTCTTTCCTCTCAATACCTATAATTGGAATTACGCTGTTAAGAACTCCATTATATTATAATATAAAAATGCTGATTCTACTAACTATAATTCTGACAAAAATAAAATTTTCAGGGGTTCTGGTCAAGATGGAGGGCTAGCTAAAAGCAAGGTTTGCCTCTTTCCATGACTGCATTAAAATTATAACCAAATTTTAGAATAAACAACTCGGAGAACAACCGGAAGTCTAGCTGATCATAACACATACATCTGAGGATATAAAGAAAAAGTCACATCTAGACCAGCAGGAGGGGTGGAGACACGAAATGGGCTGCCTAGCAATGAGCTCATTGCTAGGCAGCCAGACTCACCCTGCACCTTCTCTGGGCTGCACATTCATAGACAGGCAGACCTTTGGAGGTGGGCCACTGGTGCTAGCCCAAACTGAAGTGTCTCTGGCAGATTGCTGAGGTCTGTAGGCAAGAGGCAGACAGTGACTGACCTTGCTGTGACATGTGACTTTTGTGAAAGCCCATGGGATCAGCACTGGCAGCAATAAGCATTGGTCTGATGGAATCGGCTCACTCCACTGCATTGGCCTGGTGAAGTTTACACACTTTACCCCAATGACTCACTGGGTCTCACCTGCACACAACTCCCGTACCAACCAAAATCTTTTACAGCTGTGGAGACTTAAGGGCAACTGGCAGATAGCCTCTGGTCTTGAGGTAAACTGGTCCATTTGCTGAGCCACTGCAGGGCCAGTACCGGGGGTAATCAATCTCAGCTTGCGGCATGGTCTCTCTCACTTGCCTCCAGAAGCAGCATAGGCAACAACCATTTGCATATCACTTTGTAGCTCCTACCACATAGCCTCAAACAATCAAAGGCAGCAGCTGATCTTGACCTAAATGGGAGCCCCTCCCAAAGGGCCTCAGAACCAACACACCTGAAGGCTGACATCAGACCGCAACCGAGCACCACTTGACTAGCCCCATAAACAGCATGCCTAAAAAGGTGGTCTTAAAAGTAGACTAGCCTGCTGATATAAATACTTCTCTGTGTGGTCAATCCTCACAGAGGAGCTCATAGCATGTGGATGTGGCCAGTCCCCAAAGTCAATCAGCCCAAGAGTCCATCCTAACCACTGAAGTGCTAACAGCAACCAAGGATTAGCTACAACAAAAGAACACACACAACCCATACAAGAAACATGCCTAGAGACCCCGGCTCAAGTTATCAGGGAGACTGTGTCACTGAGCCACACAGAACACTTACTATATAAGGCCACCCTACTACGCTGGGAGATGTAACAATTTTTCCCTAATACATAGAAACAAATACAGAGAGGCAACTAAAATGAGAGAAAAAAAACAAACAAACATGCTGCAGAGACCGAAAAAAATGGCGTAGATGATACAGGCTCTGTTTATGCCTCTGATGACCAAATCAAAGTTGTGACAGAAACAAGGACCAGCAGCAAGGACAAATCACCTGGGATCTAGATGAATAAGCCATACAACTAGGGAGAAATCCAAGAAAGCACCCTGCAACAGCAGAGGGTAGGACGGGATAAGACGTGAGGCTGCCTGGTCTCAAGTGGCTGAGTAGGACAGAGGAGGTGGCAGCGGCAGATGACTCTTAAAGGGGCCAAATCCGTGAGCAGATTTTCAGTGATGGACCTGCCCGCTCTGAGCACCAATGCAGATTCAGTTGCAGGCAGAGGCACCAGGGATTTACAGGGGGACATTATCAGAATGAGGACTGAAATGAGACTCACTCTGTACAGAAGTGCGGGCAGTATCCATTGTTCCTTGTTGAGCCTTACCCCATACCAGTGCACTGGACACAGCGCCGCCATATCAGTGATGTCATCAAACTGGATAACAGAGGACGCTCCACCCAGAGGATTTCCTGAAACTCCACCTCCCTCAACTCGTGGCCCCACCCAAGCCGCATCCAGGTATATCCTCAGCGAGTCAGGTGCTCCTTGTTGAGCAGCATCTAGACTCACACTGGAGGCAGCTGGCCTTGGTTTCTGATGTGGCCTTTTGAGGCAACGATAAGCGCATCAACTGTGGATTGCTTGCTGAATCTTAACAGGTGTCTCTGGAGGGGTAGAGGCTTGGGCTAAGTTTGGCCTGCAGCTGAACCCTTCTCAGGATTGTGCCACTGGACAGACACCTACTTCAGAAATCACACTAATAAGACCAGGAGACTTAGGAGCTTTGCTTAGTACATAGAAACAGATATGGAAAGGCAGCCAAAATAGGAAGACAAAGAAGCAGAAGCCATATGAGAGAACAAAACAGAGATCAAGATATAATGGAGTCAAGCAATCTAACAGATGCAGAGTTCAAAACACTGGTTATAAAGATGCTCAATGAACTTTTGAAAAGCGTAGAGAACTTCAACAAAGAGATAAAAAAAACATAAAAATGGAAATGGAAATTATAAAAGAAAACCAGTCTGAAGTGAGGAACACATTATCTGAGATGAGAAGTATATTAAATGAAATAAACAAAGGAATAAACAAAGTGAATAAAGAAAAGGATCAAATGACCTATCTAGAGGATGGGAAAGCCAAGGACGCAAGCGGAAAGGCAAGAGATAAGATGCCAAGACTATAAAAATAATTTAAGGAGCAAATGGGACACTATTAAGGGTCCAAATATCCATCTGATCGGCGTAACTGAAGAAAATCAAGATGTTGAATGGCTGTTTGAAGAAATAATGATGGAAACTTCCCTAACCTGGTGAAGGAAATGGACATAAAACCCAAGGAAGCTCATAGAATTCCAAAAAATCAGGGATGCAAGAGACCCACACCAAGACACATCATAATTAAAATGCCAAAAGTTAAATACAAAGAATATTAAAAGCAGAAAGAGAAAAACAGATAATTACTTATAAGGGAATACCCATAAGACTGGCAGCTGATTTCTCCAAAGAAACTATGCAGGACAGAAGGGCTTGGCACAAAATATTTGATGTGATGAAAACTCAGGATCTACAACCAAGGGTACTTTATCCGGCAAAGCTATTATTAAACTATTATTATTATTAAGAGTGGAAGGACAGATAAAGAGCTTCCCAGACAAAAATAAGCTAAAGGAATTCATCAACACCAAGCCAGTACTACAGGAAATGTTGGAGGGACTTCTTTAAGAAGAAAAAGATACAAAAGACTCACTTCAGATTAAAAGACCCACACAGAATAAAAGAAAGGGGATGGAAAAAGATATTGCTTTGAAGGACCTAGAGGGTATTTAAGTCAGAGAAAGATAAACACTATATGATTTCATTTATATGCAGAATCTAAGGAATAAAAAGAACAAACTAATCAAAAATAGACTCACAAATATAGTGGACGATTTGGTGATGGACAGAGGAGAGGGGAGTTTAGGGGGCTGGAAGAATGGGGTGAAGATTTAAAGTAGTACAAATGAGTAGCTGATGGATGGTCATGGGGATAGGGAGTACAGCACAGGGAATGCAGTTAGCATTAATACATTGGCTAAGTGGAGGGACAAGGGAGGGAAGGAGCAATTTGGGGGATCATTTTATGAACTATATAGATGTCTAACCAATGTACTGTATACTTGAAACTAATTAAAATACATAAATTTTTTAAAAATTAAAAAAAAGAATAATTAGAAAGAAATAAAATGGTTAAAAAAACATGCTGCAAATGAAACAACAAGATAAAACAACAGGAGCAAAGAAAAAAAGAGACAAGCAACAAACTGCAGACAGAGTTCAAAACACTGGCTATAAGGATGCTCATGAACTTAGGGGGAGAATAGACAAGCTCAGTGAGGACTTAAACAGAGAGATAGTGAGCATAAAAAAGGACATAGAAACCATAAAAAAAGAACCAGTTAGAAATGAACAATACAATGAGAGAAATAAAGAATACACCAGAAGGAATCAACAATAGAGTAGATAATGCAGAGGATTGAATCAATGAGTTGGAAGATAAGGTAACAGAAAACACCCTATCAGAACAGCAAAAAGAAAAATATAGTTAAAAATGAGGAAATATTAAAAGACCTCTGGGACAACATCAAGCACATCAACATCCTCATCATAGGGGTACCAGAAAGGAGAAGAAAGAGAGCAAGAGACTGAGAACCTATTTGAAGATATAATAACAGAAAACTTTCCTAACCTGGTAAAGGAAATAGATGTACAAGTCCAGGAGCAAAAGTGTCCCAAACAAGAGGAACCCAAATAAACCCGCACCAAAACACATCATCATTTTATGCCAAGGGTTAAAGACAAGGAAAAATCTTAAAAGCAGCAAGAAAAAGGGAAATAGTTACTTACAAGAATACTACCATAAAAATATCAGCTGATATTTCAATAGAAACTTTGCAGGCCAGAAGGGGTAAGCATAAAATACTCAAAGTGATGAAAAACAAGAACCTACAACCAAGAGTACTCTATCCAGCAAGGCTATTAATTAAAATTGAAGGTGAGATAAAGCGATCCCCAGACCAAAAAAAAAGAAAAAAAATGTTAATGGAATTCATCATGAACGAGCAAGAATTAAAAGAAATGTCAAAGGATCTTCTGTAAAAGAAGAAAGGGGAGGGGACCCATAAATGCAAATTATAAAATGGCAAAAACTGTGTACCTATCAATAATCACTTTAAGTGTAATAGATTAAATGCTCCAATCAAAAGACGTAGGGTAGCTGAGTGGATAAGAAAACAAGAACCATGCGCATGCTGACTACAAGAGACCCACTTCAGATCAAATGACACACATAGACTGAAAGGAAAGGGATGAGAAAAGATATTTCATGCAAATAATAATTTTTAAAAAGCTGGGTTAGCAATACTTATATCAGACAAAATAGACTTTAAAACAAAGGCTATAATAAGAGACAAAGAAGAGATAATAATCATAAAGGGATGAACACAAAATGAGAAAATAACCCTAGTAAGTATATACGCACCCAACGTAAGAGCACGTTCATGTATAAAGCAATTATTGACCGATATAAAAATACAGATTGACAGTAATACACTCATAGTAGGGGACTTAAACATCCTATTGACAGCAACGGACAGATCTCCCAGACAGAAAAATCAATAGGAAAAGAGCAGCCTTAAAATGACACAAAGGACCACATGGATTTAATTGATATTTTCAGAGCATTTTACCTCAAAGCAGCAGAATCTCAAGTGCTCATGGAAGATTTTCCAGAATAGACCAATGTGAGGCCATAAAACAAGTATCAATAAAATGAAGAAGACTGAAATCATATCAAGCGTCTCCTCTGACCACAACAGTATGGAACTAGATATCAGCTTCAAGGAAAAAAACTGGAAAATACACAAACATGCAAAGTCTAAAAAACATGCTACTAAACAATGAATGGATTAAAAATAAGGTCATGAAGAAATCAAAAGATACCTAGAGACAAGTGACAATGAAAACAAAACAACTCAAAATCTATGGAACACAGTGAAAGCAGTTTTAAGATGGAAATTCATTATAATACAGGCCTACCTCAAGAAATAAGAAAAAGCTCAAATAAACAATCTATCCTTACACTTAAAAGACCTAGAAAAAGAAGAGCGAACAAAGCCCAAAGTGAGTAGAAGAAACAAATAATAAAGATCAGAGCAGAAATAAATGAAATGGAGTCTAGAAAAACAATACAAATGATCAGTAAAATCAATGGTTGATTCTTTGAAAGTTAAAGAAAATTGATAAACCTTTAATCAGACTCAACAATAAAAAAAAAGAGGACCCAAATTAATAAAATTGGAAATGAAGAAAGAGAGGTAACAACAAATTCTACAGAAATACAAAGGATTATAAGAAAATAATATGAGCAATTATATGCCAACAAATGAGACAATCTGGAAGAAATGGATACACTCCTAGAAACATACAGTCTCTCAAGATTGAGTCAGGAAGAAACAGAAAATCTGAACCAACCGATTACCACCAAAAAAATCCAATCAGTAATCAAGAAACGTCCAAAAAGCAAAAGTTCTGGACAGAATGACATCATAGGTATATTTTATCAATTTTCAAAGAGGATTAACACCTAACTTCACAAACTATCACAAAAAATTCAAGAGGAGAGAGGGCTTTTTAACTCTTTTGACAAAGTCACCATTGCTATAATTCCGAAACCAGACAAAGACATTACAAAAAAAAGAAAAGTATAGGCTGATATCCCTGATGAAAATTAATACAAAAATCCTCATCAAAATATTAGGAAACCGAATTCAGCAATACATTAAAAATAGCATGTATCGTGATCAAGTGGGATTAATTCCTGGGATTCAAGGCTGGTTTAATATCTGCAGATCAACTAATGTGATACACTACATTAACAAATTGAAAGTTAAAAATAGTAAGATTCTATCAATAGATGCAAAAAAGCATTCAAGAAAATTCAGCATCCATTTATGATAAAAACTCTCAGCAAAGTGCGAATACAGGGAACATACCTCAACATAATAAAGGTCATAAAAGACGACCTACAGCTAACATCATACTCAATGGGGAAAAGCTAAAAGCATTTTTTTCTTAAGATCAAGAACAAGACAAGGATATCTACTTTTATGACTCCTCTTCAACATTGTACTAAAAATCCACATTCACTCTTTCTATTCAATATAGTATGGGAAGTCCTAGCCTCAGCAATCAGGTAAGAAAGAGAAACAAATGGCATCCAAATGTGAAAGAAAGAATTAAATTGTCATTGTTTGCAGATTACATGATACTATAAATAGAGAACCATGAAAATTCCACACAAAAAAAGTTAAAGCCGATAAATGAATTCAGTAAAGTAACAGAATAAAAAATAAATATTCAGAAGTTGGTTGCATTTTATATGCCAATGATAAACTATCAGCAAGGGAAATTAAGAAAACAATCCCATTTACAATAACATCAAAACCAATAAAATCCCTAGGAATCAAATTAACCAAAGAGGTAAAAGACCTGTTTTTGGAAAATTATGTCATTGAAAAAAGAAATTGAGGAAGATACAAGTAAATGGAAGTATATACTGTTCTCATGGGTAGGAAGGATCGACATTGTTAAAATGACCATGCGACCCAAAGCAATCTGTGGATTCAATGCAATCCCTTATCAATATACCAATGGCATTTTTCAGAGAGCTAGAATAAATAATTCTAAAATTTATATGGAACCATAGAAGACCCTGAATAGCCACGGCAATCTTGAGAAAGAAGAACAAAGTTTGACGTATCATACTGCCTGGTATCAAACTATGTTACAAGGCTATAGTAATCAAAACAGCATGGTACTAACATAAAAACAGAAACATAGATCAATGGAACAGAATAGAGAGCTCAGAAATAAATACACATCTACATGCTGTTTAATCTATGACAAAGGAGGCTGGGATATACAATGGAGTAAAGACAGTCTCTTCAACAAATGGTGTTGGGAAAACTGGACAGGTAAATACAAAAAAACCAGACCACTTTCTTACACCATATATAAGAATAAACTCAAAGTGGATTAAAAACTTAAAGGTAAAACCCTAAATTATAAAACTTCTACAAGAAAAAAGTAAAATCTCTGATATTGCTATTTGTAATTTTTTTTCTGATATATGTCCTTGTACAAGAGAAACAAAAGAAAAATAAAGGAATGGGGCTGCATCAAACTAAAATTCTTTGCACAGCAAAAGAAACCATCAGCAAAACAAAAAGACAACTTATCGAATGGGAGAAGATATTTTTCTATGATACCTCTGACAAGGTGTTAATATCCAAAATTTATAAAGAACTCATACAATTCGAGGACATAAAATCCAATTAAAAATGGGCAGAAGACTTGAAGAAGCATTTCTTTAAAGATGAACTATAGATGGCCAACAGACATATGAAAAGATACTTAAAATCACTGATCATCAGAGAATGCAAAATAAAACCATAATGAGATATCAAATCACACCTTTCAGAATGGCTATAATCAATAAATCAAAAAACAACAGTTTGGCGAGAACGTAGAGAAAAGGGAACCCTCATACACGGTTGGTGGAATTGCACATTGGTACAGCCACTCTGGAAAACAGTTTAGAAGTTTCTCAAACATTTAAAAATAGAACTACCTTTTGACCCAGCAATTGCACTTCTTGGTATTTATCCAAGGAAACCTAACCACTAGTTTGTAAAGATCTGTGCAGCCCTATGTTCACAGCAGCATTATTCACAATAGTGAATAATGGAAACAACCTAAGGGCCAATTAACATATGATTGGATAAAGAAGAGGTGGTACATATACACAATGGAATATTAGTCAGCCATAAAAATGAAATTTTACCACTTGCAACAACATGGATGGATCTAGAGGGTATTATCCTGAGTGAAATAAGTCAGATAGAGAAAGATAAATACTGTGTGATTTCACCTATATGTGGAATCTAAGGAACAAAAGAAATGAACAAACTAAATGAAAATTGACTCATAGTTAGAGAGAACAAACTGGAGATTGTCAGAGAAGAGGGTGTTGGTGGGGGCCTGGGTAAAAAGATGAATGGATGAAGAAATACAAATTAGTAATTACAAAACAGTCATGAGGATATAGAGTACAGCATAGGGAATATAGTCAATATTATTGTAATGGCTGTGTGTAGTGCCAGATGGGTTCTAGAGTAATTGGACCACTTCATAGATTAAATAAACATCTAGCCATTTTACTGTAATATGAAACTAATATAAGATACATTTTTTAAAAAAGAAAAAAATAAATAATAAAATTAAAAAAAGAAAAGCAATAGAAACTCCGAAAATAAAAAATTTAAAACTGCACAAGGACAAAAATTAAAATAAAATAAAAAAATTTTTCACTCGTATCATCACTTTATATTCTCTC
The DNA here is from genome assembly GCF_000151845.1 of Pteropus vampyrus. Lineage (NCBI taxonomy): Eukaryota > Metazoa > Chordata > Mammalia > Chiroptera > Pteropodidae > Pteropus > Pteropus vampyrus. Next base: position 692,242 of record NW_011889258.1, read on the forward strand.
TTTTATAATTGCTAGCATGCTTGAATTTTGATTTGTTCTTCTCTTTGGAGTTTGAACTTTATAAATACAGAACTATAGTGATGAGTTGGAAAGTTTCTCACAGGAGTAGGCTCATCCAGTGTTATCCCTAAAGTCTCAAGTTCTCTTGTTGTTGGATAGTCTAGTAGTGAAATCTAGAAAAGACTGAGGACTAAAATTTCTCAGTTAAACAGAACACTCAACTAGCCAAAGTAACTAGCTTCCTGACCACCTCTATTAGATGGGTAACATTTCTACATCCCAGCAGTCTTTTGCTAGCTGATTTGAAAATTCAGAGTAAAATAGCCACTACTTTGGGCTGCACATTTGCTTTGTATCATAACTTTCCATAAAAGCAAGCATTAAAGTCACTATAGAAGAGTAGTATTACATTTCTTGAAAGCTATTTATATTTGCTAGAAGAGCCATCTCTTGGTTGAATTTTGCACTGGAGCCAACTGAATCTTTCGCCAATTTGGCAAAATTAACTGGAATTGTCAGAATAGCTTCAAAAAGAGAATGTAAAGCAGAAAATTTAAAAAAAATGCTAAAATAAAATAAAATAAAAATTAATGCTAAAATATTAATTCACAATGACCTCAAATGCAGGATGAAACTGGGTATGTCCCTGCTATGTATCTACCTATTTGTGGAAAATTTATCTTTGGTATCCTGGCTATGAACTTGCCCCTTGTTAAAATGGTTCAAAAAGTGTTTAGAGACATTGAACTTTTATATAAATTAAAGACTATGACAGGAAATGGGATATTTTTCTATTTGAAGGGATACATTTGAATGTTAGGTCTAGCAGGGACCTATCCCTACCCCCGTAGTGTACGAACTAGACTCCTCCCTTAACTTTTGTGTTGGAATCAGATCTTGTGTCTAGGTTGACAACACTACATGCTTACCTCCCATTTCACTGGATTTTCCTCCCTTCCCTGCCAATTTACCCACCCAAAATATTTCCACCTTAAAAGCCCGCCTCAAGCTCCATATAAGTTTCGCGTCCGCTCGCATTCGGGACTGATGCCATCTTCGGTTCGACCTGGTTGTCACTCTTCTACAATAAACCTTGCTTAACCTCTTCTGCCTTGTGCGTTCCTCCTTCAGCAAGCCTAACAAGAGCAAAATTTATCTTAAGTTGATCACTGATGTCTATGAAAAAGGTGTGTTTGTGTGATTAGCATTTATATGTTAGAACATGAGGCCCAGTGATCCATTTTGAGGGCATTCCTTTCCCTCCCTAGAATAGTTCTTTTGTTTAGCCTACCCCTATGGCAGTACTGCCTCAGTGTTATGCATCTTAACCTTCCTACTCTGTGACTCACTTGCTTTCCAGTCATCTACACTGATGTGCTGTTCCTTCTTTTTTAAATATAATCTGCATTATTCCTTTTATGTTCTTTAGCACTTCTCTTTATTACTTGAGGCAAATGGTCTTACAAAATTCAGTGCTCTCACCTCACTTGCAGCTCATCCCAACCTTCTTTACCACCGTTATTCGGGTATAACATCAACAACAAAAACCTGTAAAAGAAAGCAAGAAACTTAAAAGTAATAATTTACTAACTTGTTGGGGGTGCATGAAATTTATTTAGATTAAAAAAAAGCCTAGGACATATTTAACATGTTTAGTAGATTAAGTTAACACCTAAAACCCATTTGTCATGAGACTAGAACTGCTTTCATTCATTTGTTCAATAATGCTTACATTTATTATTGAGCACATATTTTTTGAACACTCACCATGAGCCAGGTGAGTGGTGATAATACAGTAATGTAGTAAGTTGTTTTTTTAAAAAAGTTCTTGTGAGAAAGGCAATTATGGTGGGATGGGGGCTACTTTGAACTCGGTAATCAAGGATGTCCTCTTTGAAAAAATAACATTTAAAATCATATTTCAAGTATAATAAGGATCTAGGCACATGACAGAGGTGGCAGTGGAGAGTACAAACATCACAGAAGGGAATAGATTATCCCGAGGCCTTGAGTTTGGAAGAAGTTTGGCTATAGTGAAATAGAGAGAAAGTGGCACAATAAGAATGAAGAAAGCTTTGCAGAGGAAAGAAGAATTAGTCCATTTTTTCTGCCTCACTATTTGAGTTGAGACATCCCATCACATCATCTCCTGCCCACGAACTGGGATTTATACCATTGGCTCCCCCTGGTTCTCATGCCTTCAAACTCAGACTGAATTATACCAGTAATAGAATTAGAAATCTGAGGGTGGGAATGGGAAATGCCTTGTAACATCAAATTTTAACATAGGATAGACAGATCTGATTTCTTATATTAAGGTAAATGTGTGTGAGTAAAGTCAGGGCTGGGGTACAGATTGAAGAGTCATGGTTGGCATTAAAGTATAGAGGGAATAAGGCCACTTTTCTATTACCAAAATAGAGATACAGTTTAAAGAAAAAACAACTTTTGACAATTAAAATTAATTAAATAATTTGAGAATCATTTGGGTTTATTAATTATCGTTTCTCTAATTATCAGTCAGTATTAAAAGTTATTAGCATTTCCAGCAGATGGCAAGCATGGAAAAGAAGAAAAGGGTAGTTGTCCACATGACACTAAAGTTTCAACTCACAAATAAAAAACAATCCAACCACTCAGGCATTTCAAAACACCCTGATGTCATATAAGCCAGAGGTCCCCAACTCCCGGGCCACAGACTGGTACTAGTCTTTGGACTGTTAGGAACCAGGCAGCACAGCAGGAAGTTAGCTGCAAGAAAGCCAGAGGAGCTTCATTTGTATTTGCAGCTGCTCTCCAGGAATAGCATCACCACCTCAGCTCCACCTCAGATCATCAGGTGTGGAATTTTCATAGGAGCACTGGTCCCTGGTGCCAAAAAAGGTTGGGGACCACTGAATTCTAAGGAAAATATACAAATGATATAATCTAAAAAAATTAAAATTTTTATGATTTTCATAAAGTTGCTTTTTTGATCGATGCATTTCATATTGAAAATTTTTTATTTATTTGTAGTTCTAATATATTTTCATTTATTTTTTAAATTATTTCAGAATTTTCATCTTCGAAGCTCTCATTTTTCCCTATAACAACTAATCAAGAATTTATATATACATATATTTTTTTATTTTTTAATTATTTATTTATTTTAGTGATGTTGCTTAATGAAATCCAGTAAGTTTCAAGTGTACAATTTAATAGTAAGACATACATATTTTGCATTGTGTATTCCCCTCCCATAGTTAGATTTCTTTCTGTCACCACATATTTGACCTCTTTTATCTCATCTACCTCCCTCCTTCCCCTTCCCCCACCCTCCGATAACCACTAGTCTATTGTCCATGTCCATGAGTCTCTGTTTATTTGCCCTGTTCATTTGTTGCTTTTAGGTTTATATCCTACATATAAGTTATATCACGTGTTTTTCAACTTTTTCTGTCTGGTGTATTTTGCTTAGCATGATTACCTCGAGGTCCATCCAGGTTGTTGCAAATGGCAGTATTTCATCTTTTCTTATGGCTGAGTAATATTCTATTATATATATGTACCACAGCTTCTTTATCCAATCATCTATCATAAGAGACTTTGTTTGTTCCCATGTTCTGGCCACAGTAAATAATGCTGCTACGAACATCGGTGTGCAAATATCTTTTCGGATATGGGCTTTCAAGTCTTTGGAGTAAATACACAGTAGAGGGATTGCTGGATCATATGGTAGATCAATTCTTAGTTTTCTGAGGAACTTCCATATTGTTTTCCATTGTGGCTGTACTAATTTGCAATCTCATGCTCAGATGTGCTAGTGTGCAGTTTGGGTGTTATTTGTTCAGTTTTAGATGTTCAGCTTTTCGTTTTTTCAAGGGGAGAGATCTGGGGATGTTTCTCACTCTGCAATATTTCTGACATCACTCCCAAGAATTTATATTTAAATGACAGAAGATTGTGGGTCGAAAATCTCAAAACTATGAAAGAGTTAATACAGATTTTCGGGGGAAAAATACAAATCCACTGGAAAAAGCAAGGCCTTAGAAATTATAAGTCTGTTACCTTGAGTTCATTTTCTGGGAAGTCATTAGGTAATGAAAAGGAAATAGAAAGTCACTAAAGGCTTGCAAGATTACAGTTCAACAATTTCATTATTATATTTTTTTTGATAAAGAATGAGATGCATAGATAGAAAAGTGTGGTCATATGCACAATAAATAATGGTTTCTGTAAATCTTTGGAGTATTCCAACAAAATTTATCTATAGATGCATTAATAAATCACAGTTGATATTCCAGGGCTACCGAGACTTTTTTATTCAATGGCACATTTATAAATTTCAGATACATTGTGGTATACCCGAGAAGAGGCTAGGAAGAAAGAAAATCATGCACCATGTAAGGAAAAACTGTAAAATATTTAAACGTCAGTAACATTGAAACACACACGTAGGCATATGCAGGTGCACGCACACTAAGAATACATCAAAAAGAGAAATAAAATTACTCCCTTTAGGTAGCTGGTAAATCTGTAGAGCTTAGAGTAGTTGATATTTTCAGTATTTGCTCTAGACCTGTTTGTCAGTAGGAAGAATCATGTAATAAATTATTAGAAAAGAGAAATATAAGAATAACATCTGATTTTGGATGTCAGAAACATGGCAGAGCGAGAAACATGCCCAGATTTCCCCCTTGAAACAACAATAAGCTGAACACCTAAAACTCAACAAGAAATACCAAAATTGCATACCAGCACACCTCGGTATGGGATCTGCACACAAGAGCTAAAATAGGCCAGAACCCCTTGAGTCAGGAGGAAGACGTAGAGAAACAAAGAAGCTGCATCTTGTAGCTGGAGCTTCCTGTAGGAGGAGGGGGAGGGGAGAAGGTGCGGCGGGTTCCCTGAACAACCCTGCCTGGGAGAGCTGTGAGCTACACCCGGCCCTTGGCAGTGCTAAGGCCTCAGGGCAGAAAGCAAAGTGGGGATGGCAGAGAAACAGGGACAGCAGAGAAAAAACAGTTGATTATTACCAGCTGTGGTTGCAAAACACGTGGCTGAGCCACAGCTCCAATCTCTAACCAAGAGGGCCCCTCTCCCCATATCCACCAAGACCGAACACCACGGAGCCCCAGGGGAATCTGAACAAATGCTATTGAAACTGTCGCTAACACTGATGGACTAAGACTGAGGGTAGTGAGCATGATTGAATATCTATAAGGAAACAAAGGCATTATTAAGGCTTTATATAAAGCAGGCATCCAAGAGGCTTAGACACCATCTACTGGAAACCAAAAGAAAAACACCTTCTTTGCAACAGGCTAAAGAGAGACCTTTATATGATAAATCTTTCTGGGGAAAAAAAGCAGAATATACTTCCATTAATGCCGAGGCAGAGAAATAGTCCATTAACCACCATGAACAACCAAGGTGACAAAGCAGCTCAGAAAGAAAGAGAAAAATCTCCAGAAAATAAGCTTAAAGACATAGAAATATATGACTTAAGTAACAGAGAATTCAGGATGGTACTTCTGAAAAAATTTAATAAGATCCAAAACAATTCATAACAACTATTTCAGAAACTCAAAAAAACAACTAGATGAGCAGAATGTGTTTGTTAGCAAGGAGATTGAAACCCTCAAAAAGAACCAAATACAACTTCTGGAGACAAAGAACACACTGAAAGACAAGAAAAATGAAGTACTAAGCTTGGGAAAGAGAGTCAATGAAATAGAGGAAAGGATCAGTGATATCAAAGACAGTGATATCGAATCTAGAAATAAATCAGAAATAAATCTAGAAATAAATCAGAAGGAAGAAGACGGAAACCGAAGAATGAAAAATAATGAAAGAGAAATACAAGAACTAGCTGATATCATCAGGAGAGGAAACAGAATAATGGTCATTCTTGAAGGAGAGGAAAGGAACAGGGATTGAAAAGCATTTTCAGACAAATAGTTGATAGGAATTTCCCAAATCTAAGGAATGAGCTGGAGCTTAGAATTCAAGAAGTCGAAAGAACACAGGAGAGGATGGAGCAATTGGGGGGATTGTTTTATGAACATTATAGATGTCTAACCAATGTATTGTATACTTAAAACTAATTTAAATAAATTTATATAAAAAAGAACACCCAATTTCTCAATGCAAAAAGGCCATCACCAAGACACATTGTATTAAAATTATCAAAAATGAATGACAAAGAAAGAATTCTCAGGGCTGCCAGGAAAAAGATGACAGTAATTTATAAATGAAAACCCATTAGAATATCGTCAGACTTCTCAGCACAAACCTTATAAGCCAGAAAAGAGTGGAATCAAATATTCAAATTATTAAATGAAAGGAACTACCAGCAAAAAATAATGTATCTAGCAAAGCTTTCCTTTAGATATAAAGGAGAAATTAAGAGTTTTCCAGACAATCAAAAATTGAGGGAATTCTCCACTATGAGATGTGCACTACAGGAAATATTGAAAGGGGTCAGCTCACCTAAAACAAAATGACAAAAAATATTTTTATAACTAGGAATATGGTGACTAGCAGGCAGATAGAAGCAGAGGAGTGTAACCCTTACTAAGAACAGGGCATTATGAGCTTAAACAATAAGAAGAGATCTGCTATAGCAAGATAGTAATGACCGATCAGCATACATAGGGACAGATTGAGACAACAATAACGGAAATGGGAGG